>NC_135235.1:775202937-775502937 GCF_051348905.1 Ranitomeya variabilis | reverse complement strand
ACACCATGGAGGGGGAGACACCGTTAGTAGGCTGTAACCAAAGTTGAAGGCCAAATGCAGTTTAATATCTGATACTATAGGCCGAAAGCCAGAAGGTTGAAGCTCAGCTTTATTCAGTTGAGGACAAACACCATGGAGGGGCTGACACTGTGAGTAGGCCCTAACCACCAATTCTTAAAAACACAGCACTTAATGAGAGCCAGAAGTTTGAAGCTCAGCTTTATTCAGTTGAGGACAAACACCAGGGAGCAGCAAATAGAGGTATTAGGCCCCATCCAGCAATTAAAAAAAAAAGAATTAGAGCCAGAAGGTGGAAGCTCAGCTTTATTCAGTTGAGGAAAAACACCAGGGAGGGGCAGACATCGTTAGTAGGCCCTAACCACCAATTTTTAAAAACACAGCACTTAATGAGAGCCAGAAGGTTGAAGCTCAGCTTTATTCAGTTGAGGAAAAACACCAGGGAGGGGCAGACATCGTTAGTAGGCCCTAACCACCAATTTTTAAAAACACAGCACTTAATGAGAGCCAGAAGGTGGAAGCTCAGCTTTATTCAGTTGAGGAAAAACACCAGGGAGGGGCAGACACCGTTAGCAGGCCCTAACCACCAATTTTTAAAAACACAGAACTTAATGAGAGCCAGAAGGTGGAAGCTCAGCTTTATTCAGTTGAGGACAAACACCAGGGAGGGGCAGACACCGTTAGTAGGCCGTAACCAAAGTTGAAGGCCAAATGCAGTTTAATTTCTGATACTATAGGCCGAAAGCCAGAAGGTGGAAGCTCAGCTTTATTCAGTTGAGGAAAAACACCAGGGAGGGGCAGACACCGTTAGTAGGCCCTAACTACCAATTTTTAAAAACACAACACTTAATGAGAGCCAGAAGGTTGAAGCTCAGATTTATTCAGTTGAGGACAACACCAGGGAGCGGCAGACACCGTTAGTAGGCCGTAACCACCAAGCCTTTTAAAAAAACAGCACTTAATGAGAGCCAGAAGGTTGAAGCTCAGATTTATTCACTTAAGGACGACACCAGGGAGCGGCAGACACCGTTAGTAGGCCCTTACCACCATTTTTAAAAATAAAAAAACACTTAATGAGAGCCAGAAGGTTGAAGCTCAGCTTTATTCAGTTGAGGACAACACCAGGGAGCAGCAAATAGAGGTATTAGGCCCCATCCAGCAATTAAAAAAAAAAAAAAAGAATTAGAGCCAGAAGGTGAAAGCTCAGCTTTATTCAGTTGAGGACAAACACCATGGAGGGGCAGACACCGTTAGTAGGCCGTAACCAAAGTTGAAGGCCAAATGCAGTTTAATATCTGATACTATAGGCCGAAAGCCAGAAGGTTGAAGCTCAGCTTTATTCAGTTGAGGACAAACACCATGGAGGGGCTGACACTGTTAGGGTACTGTCACACAGTGCAATTTTGATTGCTACGACGGCACGATTCGTGACGTTGCAGCGTCGTATAATTATCGCTCCAGCGTCGTATACTGCGGTCACACGTTGCAATACACTGCGCTGGAGCGATAATTTCATGACGTATTTGCGATGCAGAAGCCGTTGGTTACTGTGCGCACATCGTATACAACCTGTGTCACACGATGCAATCATGCCGCCACAGCGGGACACTAGACGACGAAAGAAAGTTTCAAACGATCTGCTACGACATACGATTCTCAGCGGGGATCCGGATCGCAGTAGCGTGTCAGACACAACAATATCGTAACGATATCGCTAGAACGTCACGAATCGTGCCGTCGTAGCGATCAAAATTGCACTATGTGACAGTACCCTTAGTAGGCCCTAACCACCAATTTTTAAAAACACAGCACTTAATGAGAGCCAGAAGTTTGAAGCTCAGCTTTATTCAGTTGAGGACAAAACACCAGGGAGCAGCAAATAGAGGTATTAGGCCCCATCCAGCAATTAAAAAAAAAAGAATTAGAGCCAGAAGGTGGAAGCTCAGCTTTATTCAGTTGAGGACAAACACCATGGAGGGGCTGACACTGTTAGTAGGCCCTAACCACCAATTTTTAAAAACACAGCACTTAATGAGAGCCAGAAGTTTGAAGCTCAGCTTTATTCAGTTGAGGACAAACACCAGGGAGGGGCAGACACCGTTAGTAGGCCGTAACCAAAGTTGAAGGCCAAATGCAGTTTAATTTCTGACACTATAGGCCGAAAGCCAGAAGGTGGAAGCTCAGCTTTATTCAGTTGAGGACAAACACCATGGAGGGGCTGACACCGTTAGTAGGCCCTAACCACCAATTTTTAAAAACACAACACTTAATGAGAGCCAGAAGGGTGAAGCTCCGCTTTATTCAGTTGAGGACAACACCAGGGAGCGGCAGACACCATTAGTAGGCCGTAACCACCAAGCTTTTTAAAAAGCAGCACTTAATGAGAGCCAGAAGGTTGAAGCTCAGATTTATTCACTTAAGGACGACACCAGGGAGCGGCAGACACCGTTAGTAGGCCCTAACCACCATTTAAAAAAAAAAAAAACACTTAATGAGAGCCAGAAGGTTGAAGCTCAGCTTTATTCAGTTGAGGACAACACCAGGGAGCAGCAAATAGAGGTATTAGGCCCCATCCAGCAATTAAAAAAAAAAAAAAAAGAATTAGAGCCAGAAGGTGGAAGCTCAGCTTTATTCAGTTGAGGACAAACACCATGGAGGGGCAGACACCGTTAGTAGGCCGTAACCAAAGTTGAAGGTCAAATGCAGTTTAATATCTGATACTATAGGCCGAAAGCCAGAAGGTTGAAGCTCAGCTTTATTCAGTTGAGGACAAACACCATGGAGGGGCTGACACCGTTAGTAGGCCCTAACCACCAATTTTTAAAAACACAGCACTTAATGAGAGCCAGAAGTTTGAAGCTCAGCTTTATTCAGTTGAGGAAAAACACCAGGGAGGGGCAGACACCGTTAGTAGACCGTAACCAAAGTTGAAGGCCAAATGCAGTTTAATTTCTGATACTATAGGCCGAAAGCCAGAAGGTGGAAGCTCAGCTTTATTCAGTTGAGGACAAACACCAGGGAGGGGCAGACACCGTTAGTAGGCCGTAACCAAAGTTGAAGGCCAAATGCAGTTTAATATCTCATACTATAGGCCGAAAGCCAGAAGGTTGAAGCTCAGCTTTATTCAGTTGAGGAAATACACCAGGCAGGGGCAGACACCGTCAGTAGGGCCTAACCACCAATTTTTAAAAACACAGCACTTAATGAGAGCCAGAAGGTTGAAGCTCAGATTTATTCACTTAAGGACGACACCAGGGAGCGGCAGACACCGTTAGTAGGCCCTAACCACCATTTAAAAAAAAAAAAAACACTTAATGAGAGCCAGAAGGTTGAAGCTCAGCTTTATTCAGTTGAGGACAACACCAGGGAGCAGCAAATAGAGGTATTAGGCCCCATCCAGCAATTAAAAAAAAAAAAAAAGAATTAGAGCCAGAAGGTGGAAGCTCAGCTTTATTCAGTTGAGGACAAACACCATGGAGGGGCAGACACCGTTAGTAGGCCGTAACCAAAGTTGAAGGTCAAATGCAGTTTAATATCTGATACTATAGGCCGAAAGCCAGAAGGTTGAAGCTCAGCTTTATTCAGTTGAGGACAAACACCATGGAGGGGCTGACACCGTTAGTAGGCCCTAACCACCAATTTTTAAAAACACAGCACTTAATGAGAGCCAGAAGTTTGAAGCTCAGCTTTATTCAGTTGAGGACAAACACCAGGGAGGGGCAGACACCGTTAGTAGGCCGTAACCAAAGTTGAAGGCCAAATGCAGTTTAATATCTCATACTATAGGCCGAAAGCCAGAAGGTTGAAGCTCAGCTTTATTCAGTTGAGGAAATACACCAGGCAGGGGCAGACACCGTCAGTAGGGCCTAACCACCAATTTTTAAAAACACAGCACTTAATGAGAGCCAGAAGGTTGAAGCTCAGATTTATTCACTTAAGGACGACACCAGGGAGCGGCAGACACCGTTAGTAGGCCCTAACCACCATTTAAAAAAAAAAAACACTTAATGAGAGCCAGAAGGTTGGAGCTCAGCTTTATTCAGTTGAGGACAACACCAGGGAGCAGCAAATAGAGGTATTAGGCCCCATCCAGCAATTAAAAAAAAAAAAAAAGAATTAGAGCCAGAAGGTGGAAGCTCAGCTTTATTCAGTTGAGGACAAACACCATGGAGGGGCAGACACCGTTAGTAGGCCGTAACCAAAGTTGAAGGTCAAATGCAGTTTAATATCTGATACTATAGGCCGAAAGCCAGAAGGTTGAAGCTCAGCTTTATTCAGTTGAGGACAAACACCATGGAGGGGCTGACACCGTTAGTAGGCCCTAACCACCAATTTTTAAAAACACAGCACTTAATGAGAGCCAGAAGTTTGAAGCTCAGCTTTATTCAGTTGAGGAAAAACACCAGGGAGGGGCAGACACCGTTAGTAGACCGTAACCAAAGTTGAAGGCCAAATGCAGTTTAATTTCTGATACTATAGGCCAAAAGCCAGAAGGTGGAAGCTCAGCTTTATTCAGTTGAGGACAAACACCAGGGAGGGGCAGACACCGTTAGTAGGCCGTAACCAAAGTTGAAGGCCAAATGCAGTTTAATTTCTGATACTATTGGCCGAAAGCCAGAAGGTTGAAGCTCAGCTTTATTCAGTTGAGGAAAAACACCAGGGAGGGGCAGACACCGTTAGTAGGCCGTAACCAAAGTTGAAGGCCAAATGCAGTTTAATATCTCATACTATAGGCCGAAAGCCAGAAGGTTGAAGCTCAGCTTTATTCAGTTGAGGAAATACACCAGGCAGGGGCAGACACCGTCAGTAGGGCCTAACCACCAATTTTTAAAAACACAGCACTTAATGAGAGCCAGAAGGTGGAAGCTCAGATTTAGACAGTGGAGGACAATTTGAATTAGGGACTGCAGACAGACTTAGTAGGCTGTCCCCTGTGGACCATGCATCCACCACATTAACCCATTGCGCCGTAATGGACACGTAACCTTCCGTGGCCATGCCTACAGGTCCATGCGTCTGTTGTCAGGTGCACCTTTTTACTCACAGATTGCCAGAGTGCATGGACAATGCGGTCTTTTACATGCTGGTGGAGGGTTGGGATGGCTTTTCTCGCAAAAGAAGTGTCGACTGGTTAGCTTGTAGCGTGGTACAGCGTAGTCCATCATGCCTTTATTAATATTAAATAAAATATATAACTAGGCTCTATGAATTTTTAAATAGGTTCCAAGGGTACATGGGCAGCATTGGTGTGGTCAGTGGAGGAGTATTGCAAGTAGGTACCGCAGACAGGCTAACAAAGGCCTAAAGTAACAAACAATAGGCTCATGGCAGTTTTACATCAGTTACATGGATACACAGGCAGCATTGTGGGCAGCGGAGGAGGAGTATTGCAAGTAGGGACCGCAGACAGGCTAACAAAGGCCTAAAATAACAAACAATAGGCTCATGGCAGTTTTACATCGGTTACATGGATACACAGGCAGCATTGTGGGCAGCGGAGGAGGAGTATTGCAAGTAGGGACCGCAGACAGGCTACCAAAGGCCTAAAGTAACAAACAATAGGCTCATGGCAGTTTTACATCAGTTACATGGATACACAGGCAGCATTGTGGGCAGTGGAGGAGTATTGCAAGTAGGGACCGCAGACAGGCTAACAAAGGCCTAAAATAACAAACAATAGGCTCATGGCAGTTTTACATCGGTTACATGGATACACAGGCAGCATTGTGGGCAGCGGAGGAGGAATATTGCAAGTAGGGACCGCAGACAGGCTAACAAAGGCCTAAAGTAACAAACAATAGGCTCATGGCAGTTTTACATCGGTTACATGGATACACAGGCAGCATTGTGGGCAGTGGAGGAGTATTGCAAGTAGGGACCGCAGACAGGCTAACAAAGGCCTAAAATAACAAACAATAGGCTCATGGCAGTTTTACATCGGTTACATGGATACACAGGCAGCATTGTGGTCAACGGAGGAGGAGTATTGCAAGTAGGGACCGCAGACAGGCTAAGAAAGGCGTAAAGTAACAAACAATAGGCTCATGGCAGTTTTACATCGGTTACATGGATACACAGGGGCATTGTGGGCAGTGGAGGAGTATTGCAAGTAGGGACCGCAGACAGGCTACCAAAGGCCTAAAATAACAAACAATAGGCTCATGGCAGTTTTACATCGGTTACATGGATACACAGGCAGCATTGTGGGCAGCGGAGGAGGAGTACTGCAAGTAGGGACCGCAGACAGGCTAACAAAGGCCTAAAATAACAAACAATAGGCTCATGGCAGTTTTACATCGGTTACATGGATACACAGGCAGCATTGTGGGCAGCGGAGGAGGAGTACTGCAAGTAGGGACCGCAGACAGGCTAACAAAGGCCTAAAATAACAAACAATAGGCTCATGGCAGTTTTACATCGGTTACATGGATACACAGGCAGCATTGTGGGCAGCGGAGGAGGAGTATTACAAGTAGGGACCGCAGACAGGCTACCAAAGGCCTAAAGTAACAAACAATAGGCTCATGGCAGTTTTACATCGGTTACATGGATACACAGGCAGCATTGTGGGCAGTGGAGGAGTATTGCAAGTAGGGACCGCAGACAGGCTAACAAAGGCCTAAAATAAGAAACAATAGGCTCATGGCAGTTTTACATCGGTTACATGGATACACAGGCAGCATTGTGGGCAGCGGAGGAGGAGTATTGCAAGTAGGGACCGCAGACAGGCTAACAAAGGCCTAAAGTAACAAACAATAGGCTCATGGCAGTTTTACATCGGTTACATGGATACACAGGCAGCATTGTGGGCAGTGGAGGAGTATTGCAAGTAGGGACCGCAGACAGGCTAACAAAGGCCTAAAATAACAAACAATAGGCTCATGGCAGTTTTACATCGGTTACATGGATATACAGGCAGCATTGTGGTCAACGGAGGAGGAGTATTGCAAGTAGGGACCGCAGACAGGCTAACAAAGGCATAAAGTAACAAACAATAGGCTCATGGCAGTTTTACATCGGTTACATGGATACACAGGCAGCATTGTGGGCAGTGGAGGAGTATTGCAAGTAGGGACCGCAGACAGGCTACCAAAGGCCTAAAATAACAAACAATAGGCTCATGGCAGTTTTACATCGGTTACATGGATACACAGGCAGCATTGTGGGCAGCGGAGGAGGAGTATTGCAAGTGGGTACCGCAGACAGGCTAACAAAGGCCTAAAGTAACAAACAATAGGCTCATGGCAGTTTTACATCGGTTACATGGATACACAGGCAGCATTGTGGGCAGCGGAGGAGGAGTATTGCAAGTAGGGACCGCAGACAGGCTAACAAAGGCCTAAAATAACAAACAATAGGCTCATGGCAGTTTTACATCGGTTACATGGATACACAGGCAGCATTGTGGGCAGCGGAGGAGGAGTATTGCAAGTAGGTACCGCAGACAGGCTAACAAAGGCCTAAAGTAACAAACAATAGGCTCATGGCAGTTTTACATCGGTTACATGGATACACAGGCAGCATTGTGGGCAGCGGAGGAGGAGTATTGCAAGTAGGGACCGCAGACAGGCTAACAAAGGCCTAAAATAACAAACAATAGGCTCATGGCAGTTTTACATCGGTTACATGGATACACAGGCAGCATTGTGGGCAGCGGAGGAGGAGTATTGCAAGTAGGTACCGCAGACAGGCTAACAAAGGCCTAAAGTAACAAACAATAGGCTCATGGCAGTTTTACATCGGTTACATGGATACACAGGCAGCATTGTGGGCAGTGGAGGAGGAGTATTGCAAGTAGGGACCGCAGACAGGCTAACAAAGGCCTAAAATAACAAACAATAGGCTCATGGCAGTTTTACATCGGTTACATGGATACACAGGCAGCATTGTGGGCAGCGGAGGAGGAGTATTGCAAGTAGGGACCGCAGACAGGCTAACAAAGGCCTAAAATAACAAACAATAGGCTCATGGCAGTTTTACATCAGTTACATGGATACACAGGCAGCATTGTGGGCAGCGGAGGAGGAGTATTGCAAGTAGGGACCGCAGACAGGCTAACAAAGGCCTAAAATAACAAACAATAGGCTCATGGCAGTTTTATATCGGTTACATGGATACACAGGCAGCATTGTGGGCAGTGGAGGAGGATTGCAAGGAGTGTCTGACACAGTTAGTACTTACAAAAAATAAATAGATGTTAATGTCTCGCAAAACAACAACAACAAAAAAAGTGTGGCATACTTAGGTACAGGGGTGGGCTCATCTGCTGAGTTTCTGACAAAGTAATTTGGCAGTAAATTAGTATTCACTGGTGTCAATATAGGACACTGCCCCAGACTACTTTAACTAGCATCATAGATGTCAAGAAATTGGTATTGTCAGTGCCAGGCATTGAATGATGTCAGCGCATAGACTAAACATTGGTGGAGCTGTGAGAGATAATTTTGCACGAGGTAGAGCACAGTTTGAGCTGGGGGGGGGTGAACTCTCTTGTGGCCGGCGGTACCGTCCCAGGGCCCCTCATGTTACAACGGTGTGTCTGACGTTGGGTGCGCACCACCACCGCCAGAGACACTACATTGTACTATGAGGGACCCAGTGGCAGTGCCGTCGACCAAAAGCGGGCACACCCACCTCTTCAGCACTGTAACGGGTGCTTGCGCCAAGTGGCGAGACCACGGCCCCGTGGTGGGAGTTTTCCCATTGGGGGAGGTGTAAACATGTCGTATGCTGGACAAACAGCTGCTGCAAATTAAGAGATTGGAAGTTTGGAACACTCAGTAAGACCAGTCCACAAGCAAGACCTTTTTATAGGAAAGCTAGGTGTCAGCCGGGAAAGGTGGGGCAAAATAATTTGAAATCCAGGAGTGGGTCATTTTAATGAAGGTGAGATCATCCACATTTTGGGTAGCCAGATGAATCCTTTTTTCGGTTAATATTGAACCAGCAGCACTGAATACTCTTTCTGATAGCACACTAGCTGCTGGGCAAGCAAGCTCCTGCAACGCATATTCTGCCAATTCAGGCCAGGTGTCTAATTTTGATGCCCAGTAATCAAATGGGAATGACGGTTGAGGGAGAACATCGATAAGGGATGAAAAATAGTTAGTAACCATACTGGACAAATGTTGTCTCCTGTCACTTTCAATTGATGCAGCAGTACCTGTCCTGTCTGCGGTCATTGCGAAATCACTCCACAACCTGGTCAGAAAACCCCTCTGTCCAACACCACTTCTGATTTGTGCACCTCTACCACCTCTGCCCTGTAGCCCCCTGTAGTCCATGAGCCGGGCCAGATATCGGTACCACCCGGAGTGACTAATTTTCTTTGGTATTTTTAGGTAGATGCATGTCTGTAGTTTATTTTTTGATATGATAGCCCTTACATATACGTAGCTTATTAACCCCTTCAGCCCTAGGCCTATTTGTACCCAAGTGCCTAAGCCAATCTGACCTGTGCCACTTCATGGGCTAATAACTTTGGAACGCTTTCACCTATCCAAGCCATTCTGAGATTGTTTTCTCGTGACATATTGTACTTCACGTCAGTGCTAAATGGGAGTCAATATATTTTACCTTTCTATATAAAAAAATGCTAAATATTCGGAAATTTTGGAAAAATCGGCAATTTTTTAACTTTGAAATTCTCTGCTTTTTACAAAAATACTGATACCCCCCATAATAGTTATTAATTTACACTCCCCACATGTTTACTTCATATTGGCATCATTTTGAAAATGAAACCTTATTGTTTTACGACGTAATAGGGCTTATAGTTTTATGCGCAATTTTTCACATTTACAGCAAAACCCACTTTTCAAAGGACCAAGTCACTTCTGAAGTCACTTTAAGGGGCTTACATAACAGAAACCACCCATAAATTACCCCATTTTGCAAACTACACCCCTCAAGCTGTTCAAAACTCATTTTTAAAAACTGTTAACCCTTTAGGTGTTCCACAGGAATTTTAGCAGAATGAAGGCGAAATTTCAAAATTTCATTTTTTTTCCAGATATTACATTGTAATCCAATTTTACCTGCAACCTAGCAAGGGTTAACGGCAAACCCAAACTTGGTTACCCTAATTCTGCAGTTTATAGAAACACCCCACATGTACTCGTAAACTAAAGTATGGGCACACAGCACAGCTCAACACGGAAGGAGCGCTATGTGGTTTTTGGGTGGCGGATTCACTGGAAGAAATCTAGGGGGCCATGTCACATTTGAAGGCTGCCTGAGGTACCCCCACAGTGGAAACCCCAAAAAGTGACCCTATTTTGGAAACTACACCCCCAAGGAATCTTTTAGGGGGTATAGTGACCACTTTGACCCAACCAGTGTTTCACAGTAGTTGGAAACACTTGGTTGAGAAAATGGAAAAAGTGCATTTTTTACATGAAGGTGTCATTTTAGGCTCATTTTTTTATTTTTAAGAGGTGTACCAGCAAAA
This sequence comes from Ranitomeya variabilis, assembly GCF_051348905.1. Lineage (NCBI taxonomy): Eukaryota > Metazoa > Chordata > Amphibia > Anura > Dendrobatidae > Ranitomeya > Ranitomeya variabilis. The sequence goes on along the minus strand of NC_135235.1, from coordinate 775,492,469 downwards.
AATGCACCCCACTATTTGTTCACCAATCTCTCCCGAACACAACAACACCCGATATGTTGTCGTACACTGCAGTATTGGGGAACGGCAGGCCTCGGAAGGGAAGGAGCGCCAAATGACTTTTGGAGTGCAAATTTTACTGGAAGAAATCTAGGGGGCTATGTCACATTTGAAGACACCCTGAGGTGCCCCAACACACGCACACACACTGACACATACACGTTCTGTGCTGAACAGGACTCTCCGGTCTTCTCTGCAGAGCTCCTATCTCCCTCTGTAGAGGCTGACACCTATTTCAGGATGCAGGCCTTAGAGATCTGTGTGTTGAATCCGGTGTAATCGCTGAAGGATCAGTGTCTGGAGTGATGGACGGCCGGAGGTACAACAGAGCAGTGAGACTACACAAGCTGGTCTATGAAGCACTTATGAGGCTTGCATGGAAAAACTTCCTTCCATGGCTAGAAGAAAACCATGCAAGGGACCTTCACCATCTGGATGAAACACTGAAGAACATCACAAACTTTCGCATCAGTGTGTCGCAGGGATCCTTCGAAAAGCTCTTGGATAATGAATCTTGCACACTTACCCTGAAGCTCTTTCAAGTTTATCTTGAGACTCTCAGAAATGAACAACTCTCAGCATTCTGGATGTCATACTTGGACATGGTCGAGACCATGCTGGCCCTGGTTCGAGCTTCAAGAGAAGGCAACTGGATGCTTCACCTAGGAGCAATCCGACAGATGATACCATGGTGTTTTGCCTATGACAAGGTCAACTATGCCCGATACCTAACCTATTACTATGCCACAATGTCTCGGCTGCCCATAGAACACCCAGAGGTCCATGAATACTTCATGCAAGGTGGCTTTTCGGTCCAGATCGGTAGCAAGAATCCTTTTGGACGAATTCCTGTGGACCAGACCATTGAAGAGACAATCAACAAAGACACCCAGACACCAGGGGGCACAAAAGGCTTCAGCCTCAAAGTTGGAGCTGTTTCCAGGTTCTACCTGACATCAGAGTACCGCAGTATGTACTTGAGGCAGCTGAGGGCCCTGGTAGGCCAACAATATACTGACTTCAGCCATTCAGACCTACAGGTGTCTAGGATTAGAAGAGATGAAGCCGATGTCCAATCTTTCGTTCAACTGCTGGAGACAGGTTGGGTGAACCCCTTCAACAAAGAGCATAATGGTGAACTTATCAGTTTGTCAACAGCGACTGTAGCACCACCAGATGTAGCCAAAGACCTTCAAGGGGCATACAGTATAGGAGAGGATGCATATCAAACATTCAAGGATGAGCGTTTGGGTACCGATAAGCCAACTACATTGTTTCATGACATGATGACGAAGAACAAACTTAAAACGTTCTCTAACATCCAAATGAAGACACGCAGACAAGGTCTTGGCAAGGAGGTAATTTTGAAGGCTGACAGAAACCTATTTGGCCAGATGATACTTGTAGCTGAGAACAGAAAGCTACAAATGAGTGATGTTTTGACTCATCCCCTGGGTCCATTGCCATGGGCACTTGCCAATGGTGATGGGTCTATCCGCAAGACCAACAAGGCTGCCCTCGCAAGGGAGTTGGAGAGGAATGCTCGTCCTGCAGAAGTGATCCCCGAGCCCTCTGCAACCATCATTGATGGGATGAGCCTGGTTCAGAAACTGAAGGGAAACAATGCAACATTTGGCCAGCTAGCAGGCACAGCAATGAGTCGCGCTATCCATGAGGGTGCTAAGAGCAAGCGCATTGATATTGTCTTTGACGTCTACAAGGAGACATCCATCAAAGATACAGAAAGAGTCAACAGATATGAAGGCACAGGGATCCATTTCAAGAACATTCAACATGGGCACAACATCCAGCAGTGGAAAAAGCTTCTAAGTAGTTCCTCCAACAAGGCAAGTCTCATAAAGTTTCTGGTAGAAGAATGGAAGGCGAAACACCACAGGGAGAAGCTTGAGGAGAAGGAGCTGTATGTCACATGTGAGCAGCTCTGCTTTAAGATCACCAAAGAACAGTGGGAAGAGGCTGCTGACCTTAAGTCAAATCAAGAAGAAGCAGACACACGCCTCCTTCTCCATGCTCTTCATGCAGCAGAATCTGGTTACAAGTCGGTCATCATCACTTCGGAGGATACTGATGTCATGGTCCTGTGTCTGGGCATGTGCCACAAAATCCCATCCCACCTGTTCCAGAAATGCGGTACACAGAACCGGACAAGATTCCTGGATATCACCACTCTGAGCCGAACATTGGGAGGCAGCGTATGTGATTCATTGATTGGTATGCATGCATTTACAGGCTGTGACACCGTCAGTGCATTCGCTGGCCGTGGGAAGATGACGACACTCAAGCAGTTGAAGATGAACAAGACATACCAGGATGCCTTTCAGGAAGTTGGTCGTTCATGGGAAGTGTCTACCGAACTTTTTGAGAAGTTACAGGAAATCACCTGCCACATGTACCTGCCAACTACCCAAACAACTGAGGTAAACAGGCTCCGTTATCAGCTGTTCTGTGCCAGACGTGGAGTGGTAGAGTCAAGTCAACTCCCTCCTTGCCAGGACTGCCTTTTCATGCATGCACTGCGTGCAAACTACCAGGCTGCGATCTGGAGGAGAAGTCTGCAGAGCCAGCCATGGGTTGCAAACCCAACAGACTGCGGTTGGATGATAGATAACGACGGAAAGCTTGTTGTCAAGTGGATGCAAGGGGCACCAGCACCAGAAGCTATTATACAGCTACTGTCCTGCAAGTGTGTGCGGTCATGTGAACTTCCTCAGTGTACTTGCCTCAGCAATGGCCTGAAGTGCACAGACATGTGCAGATTACAGACATGCCAGAACAAGGGTACTGAAGACGAGCCAGTAGAACAACAGTCAGATTCAGAGTCCGATGTTGAAGATATTATGGAGTAACATATATATATATATATATATATATATATATATATATATATATATATATATATATATATATATATATATATATATATATGCACATGACATGTTCAGTGTGTATTTACATAACTTGGATTAAATTTTGTTACAAATACTACATCTAGTCACTCCGGGTGGTACCGATATCGTCATATTTGGTTCTTGGCTCATGCTAAAATTCCTGTGGAACACCTAAAGGGTTAACAGTTTTTAAAAATGAGTTTTGAACAGCTTGAGGGGTGTAGTTTGCAAAATGGGGTAATTTATGGGTGGTTTCTGTTATGTAAGCCCCTTAAAGTGACTTCAGAAGTGACTTGGTCCTTTGAAAAGTGGGTTTTGCTGTAAATGTGAAAAATTGCGCATAAAACTATAAGCCCTATTACGTCGTAAAACAATAAGGTTTCATTTTCAAAATGATGCCAATATGAAGTAAACATGTGGGGAGTGTAAATTAATAACTATTATGGGGGGTATCAGTATTTTTGTAAAAAGCAGAGAATTTCAAAGTTAAAAAATTGCCGATTTTTCCAAAATTTCCGAATATTTAGCATTTTTTTATATAGAAAGGTAAAATATATTGACTCCCATTTAGCACTGACGTGAAGTACAATATGTCACGAGAAAACAATCTCAGAATGGCTTGGATAGGTGAAAGCGTTCCAAAGTTATTAGCCCATGAAGTGGCACAGGTCAGATTGGCTTAGGCACTTGGGTACAAATAGGCCTAGGGCTGAAGGGGTTAATAAGCTACGTATATGTAAGGGCTATCATATCAAAAAATAAACTACAGACATGCATCTACCTAAAAATACCAAAGAGAATTAGTCACTCCGCTTGGTACCGATATCGTCAAATTTGGTTCTTGGCTCATGGACTACTGCAGCTTGTGTGAGAACCATCACCGGCGCTGTGTGCTGGGAATGCCTGAATCAAATGGTATACAAGAGTAGCTTGTTTGGTTGCTAATATTTGTTCGAGGTTCTCATGTGGCATAATATTTTGCTATTTGCCTTTATAGCGAGGGTCAAGGATGCAGGCCAACCAGTAATCAACATCGCTCATCATTTTAATAATGCGTGGGTCCCTTTTGAGGATACGTAAGGCATAATCCGCCATGTGGGCCAAAGTTCCAGTTGTCAAATCTGCGTTTGTGCTGGTTGGAGGGGCAGTTACAGGCAAATCTACGTCACTTGTCTCCCTTAAAAAAACAGAACCCGGCCTTGCAACGCCACTAATTTCTGTTGGCCCAGGAGAAGCTTCATCATTCAAAAAGTACTCATCCCCATCATCCTCCTCATCCTCCTCCTCCTCTTCGCCCGCTACCGCGTCCTCTACACGGCCCTGACCAGACAATGGCTGACTGTCATCAAGGCTTTCCTCTTCCTCGGCTGCAGACGCCTGCTCCTTTCTGTGCGTCAAACTTTGCATCAGCAGACGCATTAGGGGGATGCTCATGCTTATTATGGCGTTGTCTGCACTAACCAGCCATGTGCATTCCTCAAAACACTGAAGGACTTGACACAGGTCTTGTAGCTTCGACCACTGCACACCTGACAACTCCATGTCTGCCATCCAACTGCCTGCCCGTGTATGTGTATCCTCCCACAAAAACATAACAGCACGCCTCTGTTTGCACAGTCTCTGAAGCATGTGCAGTGTGGAGTTCCACCTTGTTGCAATGTCGATGATTAGGCGATGCTGGGGAAGGTTCAAAGACCGCTGATAGTTCTGCATACGGCTGGAGTGTACGGGCGAACGGCGGATATGCGAGCAAAGTCTGCGCACTTTGAGGAGCAGGTCGGGTAACCCCGGGTAACTTTTCAGGAAGCACTGCACCACCAGGTTTAAGGTGTGAGCCAGGCAAGGAATGTGTTTCAGTTGGGAAAGGGCTATGGCAGCCATGAAATTCCTTCCATTATCACTCACTACCTTGCCTGCCTCAAGATGTACAGTGCCCAGCCATGACTGAGTTTCTTTCTGCAAGAACTCGGACAGAACTTCCGCGGTGTGTCTGTTGTCGCCCAAACACTTCATTGCCAATACAGCCTGCTGACGCTTGCCACTAGCTGTCCCATAATGGCACACCTGGTGTGCAACAGTGGCAGCTGCGGATGGAGTGGATGTGTGACAGCGGTCTGTGGATGAGCTCTCGCTTCTGCATGAGGAGGAGGAAGAGGAGGAGGGGGCGAACGCCTACAGCCAACTCTTTCCTTGACCGTGGGCTAGGCAGAACTGTCCCAATATTGCTGTCCCCTGTGGACCCTGCATCCACCACATTCACCCAGTGTGCCGTAATGGACACGTAACGTCCCTGGCCATGCCTACTGGTCCATGCATCTGTTGTCAGGTGCACCTTTGTAGTCACAGACTGCCTGAGTGCATGGACGATGCGGTCTTTAACATGCTGTTGGAGAGCTGGGATGGCTTTTCTAGAAAAGAAGTGCCGACTGGGTAGCTCGTAGCGTGGTACAGCGTAGTCCATCAGCGCTTTGAAAGCTTCGCTTTCAACTAACCGGTAGGGCATCATCTCTAATGAGATTAGTCTAGCAATGTGGGCGTTCAAACCCTGTGTACGCGGATGTGAGGATGAGTGCTTCCTTTTCCTAACAAGAGTCTCATGTAGGGTGAGCTGGACTGGAGACCTGGAGATCGTGGAACTAGCGGTGGTGCCGGTGGACATGGGTGAGTGAGAGAGGGTTGGAGATGGTATTCTTGCCGGTGCCCTACATGCAGTGTTTCCTACTGCAAACCTGGTGATTCCCTGACTGCTTTGGCCTGGCGACGAAAGCTGCACAGATACTGCAGGTGGTGCGGGAAATGGTGGGCTTACAGTGAGGGAAGGGATGTAGCATTGCTGACTAGCTTCATTGGCCGAGGGTGCAGCAACCTTTAGGGACGTTTGGTAGTTAGTCCAGGCTTGCAAATGCATGGTGGATAAATGTCTATGCATGCAACTTGTATTTAGACTTTTAAGATTCTGACCTCTGCTTAAGGTAGTTGAACATTTTTGACAGATGACTTTGCGCTGATCATTTGGATGTTGTTTAAAAAAATGCCAGACTGCACTCTTTCTACTATCGGATACCTTTTCAGGCATTGCAGACTGAGCTTCTTTAACCGGATGGCCACGCTGTCTGTTGTGAATTAGACTTTTTGGCTCCCTCTTGTGGTCACTAGTGATATGACTCTGGGATTTTCTTCCCTCAGTTTGCACCCAGCTGGGTCGTTAGTTCAGGGGTGTTGCTATATAAACCTCCTGGATCCTTAGTCCAGTGCCTGGCATCGTTGTAATCAGACACATTCTGTTTGCTCCTATCTGCTGGTCCTGGTTCGTGCAAAATTAAGCTAAGTCCTGCTTCTTGGTTTTTTGGTTTATTTGCTTGCTCTCATTTTTGTCCAGCTTGTACTAAATGTGATTCCTGACCTTGCTGGAAGCTCTAGGGGGCTGGTGTTCTCCCCCCGGGCCGTTAGACGGTTCGGGGGTTCTTGAATTTCCAGTGTGGATATTTTTGAGAGGGTTTTTGCTGACCATATAAGTTATCTTTCTATATTCTGCTATTAGCTAGTGGGCCTCTCTTTGCTAAATACCTAGCTCATTCTTATGTTTGTCTTTTCCTCTTACCTCACCGTTATTATTTGTTGGGGGCTTGTATCCAACTTTTGGGGTCTATTCTCTGGAGGCAAGAAAGGTCTTTCTTTTCCCTTCTAGGGTTAGTTAGTTCTCCGGCTGGCGCGAGACGTCTAGGATCAACGTAGGCATGTTCCCCGGCTGAGGGTATTTGTGGTGCTAGGATTAGATATATGGTCAGCCCAGTTACCACTGCCCTATGAGCTGGTTTTCTGTGTTTGCAGACTTAGCAATTATTCCTGAGACCCTCTGCCATTGGGGTCATAACAGTATGCCAGGCCAACATTGAATGTTTAATGCATTGCAGAAGTGGGATAATAAGAAAGGAAATTCTGAGTTGTTTTTTTTTTTCCCTCTCTTCCTCCCCTTTACCTTTGAGTGGCTTGTGCTTGCTGCAGACATGAATGTCCAGACCTTGATTACAAGTGTAAACCAGCTGGCAGCTCGTGTGCAGGGCATACAAGATTTTGTTACCAGTAGTCCTATGTCTGAACCTAAAATACCTATTCCGGAATTATTTTCTGGAGACCGATTTAGGTTTAGGAATTTCATGAATAATTGTAAATTGTTTCTTTCTCTGAGACCCCGTTCATCTGGAGATTCAGCTCAGCAAGTTAAAATTGTTATTTCTTTTTTACGGGGCGACCCTCAGGATTGGGCTTTCTCCCTAGCGCCAGGAGATCCGGCATTGGCAAATATTGATGCGTTTTTTCTAGCGCTCGGATTGCTTTACGAGGAACCCAATCTTGAAATTCAGGCAGAAAAAGCCTTGCTGGCTATTTCTCAGGGCCAGGATGAAGCTGAAGTGTATTGCCAAAAATTTCGGAAATGGTCCATGCTTACTCAGTGGAATGAGTGTGCTCTGGCCGCAAATTTCAGAAATGGCCTTTCTGAAGCCATTAAGAATGTGATGGTGGGTTTCCCTGTTCCTACAAATCTGAATTATTCTATGGCGCTGGCTATTCAAATTGACCGGCGTTTGCCGGAGCGCAAAACCGCTAATCCTCTGGTGGTGTTGTCTGAACAAACACCTGATTTAATGCAATGTGATAGAATTCAGACTAGAAATGAGCGGAAAAATCATAGACGTCAGAATGGGTTATGTTTTTACTGTGGTGATTCTACACATGTTATATCAGCATGCTCTAGACGTCTAACAAGGGTTGTTAGTCCTGTCGCCATTGGTAATTTGCAACCTAAATTTATTCTGTCTGTGACTTTAATTTGCTCTTTGTCTTCTTACCCTGTTATGGCGTTTGTGGATTCAGGTGCTGCCCTGAGTCTTATGGATCTGTCATTTGCCAAGCGCTGTGGTTTTGTTCTTGAACCGTTGGTAAATCCTATTCCTCTTAGAGGTATTGATGCTACGCCATTGGCGGAAAATAAACCGCAGTTTTGGACGCAGGTAACCATGTGCATGACTCCTGAACATCGGGAGGTGATTCGTTTTCTTGTTCTGCATAAAATGCATGATTTGGTCGTTTTGGGTCTGCCATGGTTACAGACCCACAATCCAGTCTTGGATTGGAAGGCAATGTCTGTGTCAAGTTGGGGCTGTCAGGGAATTCATGCTGATTCCCCGCCGGTGTCTATTGCTTCCTCTACTCCTTCGGAAGTTCCTGAGTATTTGTCTGATTATCAGGATGTACTCAGTGAGTCCAGATCCAGTGCTCTGCCTCCTCATAGGGACTGTGACTGCGCCATAGATTTGATTCCAGGTAGTAAATTTCCCAAGGGAAGATTATTTAATCTGTCTGTACCTGAGCATGCCGCAATGCGTTCGTATATCAAAGAGTCTCTGGAGAAGGGGCATATCCGTCCTTCCTCTTCCCCTCTTGGTGCGGGATTCTTTTTTGTGGCCAAGAAGGACGGATCTTTGAGACCTTGTATTGACTATCGGCTTCTGAATAAAATCACTGTAAAATTTCAGTATCCTTTGCCTCTGTTGTCGGACTTGTTTGCCCGGATTAAAGGTGCCAAGTGGTTCACCAAGATAGATCTTCGTGGTGCGTACAACCTTGTGCGCATTAAGCAAGGAGATGAATGGAAGACTGCATTTAATACGCCCGAAGGTCATTTTGAGTACTTGGTGATGCCTTTTGGGCTCTCTAATGCTCCCTCAGTGTTTCAGTCCTTTATGCATGATATTTTCCGGAAGTATCTGGATAAATTTATGATTGTTTATCTGGATGATATTCTGGTTTTCTCTGAAGATTGGGACTCACATGTGGAGCAGGTCAGGATGGTGTTTCAGGTTTTGCGTGAGAATGCTTTGTTTGTTAAAGGCTCAAAGTGTCTCTTTGGAGTACAGAAGGTTCCCTTTTTGGGGTTTATTTTTTCCCCTTCTGCTGTGGAGATGGACCCAGTCAAGGTCCGAGCTATTCATGAGTGGACTCAACCCACGTCAGTTAAGAGTCTTCAGAAGTTCTTGGGTTTTGCTAACTTCTACCGTCGTTTTATCGCTAATTTTTCTAGCATTGTTAAACCTTTGACGGATATGACCAAGAAAGGTTCTGATGTTGCTAACTGGGCTCCTGCAGCCGTGGAGGCGTTCCAAGAGTTGAAGCGCCGGTTTACTTCGGCGCCTGTTTTGTGCCAGCCTGATGTCTCACTTCCCTTTCAGGTCGAAGTGGATGCTTCTGAGATTGGGGCAGGGGCCGTTTTGTCACAGAGAGGCCCTGGTTACTCGGTAATGAGACCATGTGCTTTCTTCTCTAGGAAGTTTTCGCCTGCTGAGCGGAATTATGATGTTGGCAATCGGGAGTTACTGGCCATGAAGTGGGCATTTGAGGAGTGGCGTCATTGGCTCGAGGGTGCTAAGCATCGTGTGGTGGTCTTGACTGATCACAAAAAATTGATGTATCTCGAGTCTGCTAAGCGCCTGAATCCTAGACAGGCCCGCTGGTCATTGTTTTTCTCCCGTTTTGACTTTGTGGTCTCGTATTTACCAGGTTCAAAGAATGTGAAGGCTGATGCTCTTTCAAGGAGCTTTGTGCCTGACTCTCCTGGAGTCGCAGAACCTGTTGGTATTCTTAAAGAGGGAGTTATCTTGTCAGCCATTTCTCCTGATTTGCGACGCGTGTTGCAGAGATTTCAGGCTGGTAGACCTGACTCTTGTCCACCTGACAGACTGTTTGTTCCGGATAAGTGGACCAGCAGAGTCATTTCCGAGGTTCATTCCTCGGTGTTGGCAGGTCATCCGGGAATTTTTGGCACCAGAGATCTGGTGGCTAGGTCCTTTTGGTGGCCTTCCTTGTCACGGGATGTGCGGTCATTTGTGCAGTCCTGTGGGACTTGTGCTCGAGCTAAGCCTTGCTGTTCTCGTGCCAGCGGGTTGCTCTTGCCCTTGCCTGTCCCGAAGAGGCCTTGGACACACATTTCCATGGATTTCATTTCTGATCTTCCGGTGTCTCAGGGTATGTCTGTCATCTGGGTGGTATGTGATCGCTTCTCGAAAATGGTCCATTTGGTGCCTTTGCCTAAGCTGCCTTCCTCTTCCGATCTGGTTCCTGTGTTCCTTCAGAATGTGGTTAGTTTACACGGCATTCCTGAGAATATTGTGTCTGACAGAGGATCCCAGTTTGTTTCCAGGTTCTGGCGATCCTTTTGTGTTAGGATGGGCATTGATTTGTCGTTTTCGTCTGCCTTTCATCCTCAGACTAATGGACAAACGGAGCGAAATAATCAGACTCTGGAGGCTTATTTGAGGTGTTTTGTTTCGGCAGATCAGGATGATTGGGTGACCTTCTTGCCGTTGGCTGAGTTTGCCCTTAATAATCGGGCTAGTTCCGCTACTTTGGTTTCGCCATTTTTCTGCAACTCTGGTTTCCATCCTCGTTTTTCCTCGGGACATGTGGAGCCTTCTGACTGTCCTGGGGTAGATTCTGTGGTGGATAGGTTGCAGCAGATCTGGAGTCATGTGGTGGACAACTTAAAATTGTCACAGGAGAAGGCTCAGCGTTTTGCCAACCGCCGCCGCGGTGTGGGTCCCCGACTTCGTGTTGGGGATTTGGTGTGGCTGTCTTCTCGATTTGTTCCTATGAAGGTCTCCTCTCCTAAATTTAAGCCTCGCTTCATCGGTCCTTACAAGATATTGGAAATCCTTAATCCAGTGTCCTTTCGCTTGGATCTTCCGGTTTCGTTTGCCATTCACAACGTGTTCCATAGGTCTTTATTGCGACGCTACGTTGTGCCTGTGGTTCCTTCTGCTGAGCCTCCTGCTCCGGTGTTGGTTGAGGGCGAGTTGGAGTACGTGGTTGAGAAGATCTTGGATTCTCGTCTCTCCAGACGGAGGCTTCAGTATTTGGTCAAGTGGAAGGGCTATGGTCAGGAGGATAATTCCTGGGTGGTTGCCTCTGATGTGCATGCGGCCGATTTAGTTTGTGCCTTTCATGCTGCTCATCCTGATCGCCCTGGTGGTCTTGGTGAGGGTTCGGTGACCCCTCCTTAAGGGGGGGGTACTGTTGTGAATTAGACTTTTTGGCTCCTTCTTGTGGTTACTAGTGATATGACTCTGGGATTTTCTTCCCTCAGTTTGCACCCAGCTGGGTCGTTAGTTCAGGGGTGTTGCTATATAAACCTCCTGGATCCTTAGTCCAGTGCCTGGCATCGTTGTAATCAGACACATTCTGTTTGCTCCTATCTGCTGGTCCTGGTTCGTGCAAAATTAAGCTAAGTCCTGCTTCTTGGTTTTTTGGTTTATTTGCTTGCTCTCATTTTTGTCCAGCTTGTACTAAATGTGATTCCTGACCTTGCTGGAAGCTCTAGGGGGCTGGTGTTCTCCCCCCGGGCCGTTAGACGGTTCGGGGGTTCTTGAATTTCCAGTGTGGATATTTTTGAGAGGGTTTTTGCTGACCATATAAGTTATCTTTCTATATTCTGCTATTAGCTAGTGGGCCTCTCTTTGCTAAATACCTAGCTCATTCTTATGTTTGTCTTTTCCTCTTACCTCACCGTTATTATTTGTTGGGGGCTTGTATCCAACTTTTGGGGTCTATTCTCTGGAGGCAAGAAAGGTCTTTCTTTTCCCTTCTAGGGTTAGTTAGTTCTCCGGCTGGCGCGAGACGTCTAGGATCAACGTAGGCACGTTCCCCGGCTGCTGGTATTTGTGGTGCTAGGATTAGATATATGGTCAGCCCAGTTACCACTGCCCTATGAGCTGGTTTTCTGTGTTTGCAGACTTAGCAATTATTCCTGAGACCCTTTGCCATTGGGGTCATAACAGCTGTCCTCCAACTGGTTTTACCACGCGTTTATGGCAAGATACAGGCCCGGTAGAAGGAACCTGTTGTGATATTGATGCCTGCTGCGGCTGCTCCTCCTCCGCTTCAGAACTACTGCCGCCTGCACCCTGTTCCCCCAATGGCTGCCAATCGGGGTCAACAACTGGGTCATCTATGACCTCCTCTTCTATGTCTTGTGCAACTTCGTCTGTCACCGTGTAAGCCGGTGGTATAGCGTTCGTGACGGGGCACCATAGTCTCCGCTGGGTTTGATTCTGGCTCAGTACACTGCGAGGGCAATGTTCTGGTCTGAGTCAAAGGAACAGCATAGTAATCTGGCTGTGGCTGTGCATCTGTGCACTCCATGTCCGATTCAACTTCTAATGGGCATGGCCTGTTAACTGTTTCACTGTCTAAGCCAGGAACGGTATGTGTAAAGAGCTCCATGGAGTAACCTGTTGTGTCGACTGATGCATCCTTCACTGTTGTTCTGGGTGAAGGACACAAGGAAGCGACTTGTTCCTGACCGGGAGCATCCACTGACTATGCACTGCTCTGACATTTGGCACTTTCCGAGGAGGAGGCGAAAGAGCTAGAGGCAGAGTCAGCAATGAAAGCCAATACTTGTTCCTCCTGCTCCAGCTTCAAAAGTGGTTTTCCTACTCCCAGAAAAGAGAGCATTCGAGGCCTTGTGTAGCCAGACAACAAACCTGGCTCAACAACTCGAGACTTAGGTGCTGTACTGCTTTTACCACGACCACCTGATGCTCCACCACCACTACCATCATTACCAGCTGACAATGACCGCCCACGGCCACGACCTCTTCCACTAGACTTCCTCATTGTTTGCAAAACGCAACCAAAGTAACGGTATTTGTTACTGTAAAACAACTTATAAGGTGTTCTCAAAATTCTGTAGGATTTATATATACCTTTATAGGTGCCTGACACTGAAAGGAAAATCAGGCCCAATGTTACACAATAGGTTTTCTGTGCCCCAATAATTTGAGACAGATGGCACACACAGGACCGGCACTCAAGCAGAAATGCCAATCTTAATCTTCCACTATTTTTTTTTCAGGGAGAATTTAAAAAAAAACAAACAAACAAAAAAAAACAACAATATTACACACTAGGTTTTCGGTGGCACACAATGAGAGACAGATGCCACACACAGGACTGGCACAGAGGCAGAGTTGCCAATGTTTATCTCCCACTAATGTTTTTTTTTAGAAAAGGGAGAATTTATAAAATAAAAAAAAGGCCAAGTATCACACACTGGTTTTCGGTGGCACACAATGAGAGACAGATGCCACACACAGGACTGGAACGGAGGCAGACTTGCCAATATTTATCTCCCACTGTTTTTTTTTTTTGAAAAGGGAGAATGTACCCCAAAAAAAAAAAAATGGCTAAGTATTACACAGTGGTTTTCGGTGGCACACAATGAGAGACAGATGCCACACACAGGACTGGCACGGAGGCAGACTTGCCAATATTTATCTCCCACTAATTTTTGTTTTTGGAAAAGGGAGAATTTATAAGAAAAAAAAAAAAGGCCAAGTATCACACACTGGTTTTCGGTGGCACACAATGAGAGACAGATGCCACACACAGGACTGGCACGGAGGCAGACTTGCCAATATTTATCTTCCACTAATTTTTGTTTTTGGAAAAGGGAGAATTTATAAGTAAAAAAAAAAAGGCCAAGTATCACACACTGGTTTTCGGTGGCACACAATGAGAGACAGATGCCACACACAGGACTGGCACGGAGGCAGACTTGCCAATATTTATCTCCCACTATTTATTTTTTTGGGAAAAGGGAGAATTTATAAAAAAAAAAGGCCAAGTATCACACACTGGTTTTCGGTGGCACACAATGAGAGACAGATGCCACACACAGGACTGGCACAGAGGCAGACTTACCAATATTTATCTCCCACTAATTTTTTTTTTTTAGAAAAGGGAGAATTTATAAAATAAAAAAAAAGGGCAAGTATCACACACTGGTTTTCGGTGGCACACAATGAGACAGATGCCACACACAGGACTGGCACGAAGGCAGACTTGCCAATATTTATCTCCCACTAATTATTTTTTTTTTAAAAGGGAGAATGTACCCAAAAAAAAAAATTGGCCAAGTATTACACAGTGGTTTTCGGTGGCACACAATGAGAGACAGATGCCACACACAGGACTGGCACGGAGGCAGACTTGCCAATATTTATCTCCCACTAATTTTTTTTTTTTGAAAAGGGAGAATTTATAAAAAAAAAAAAAAAAAGGCCAAGTATCACACACTGGTTTTCGGTGACACATAATGAGAGACAGATGCCACACACAGGACTGGCACGGAGGCAGACTTGCCAATATTTATCTCCCACTAATTTTTTTTTTTTGAAAAGGGAGAATTTATAAAAAAAAAAAAAGGCCAAGTATCACACACTGGTTTTCGGTGGCACACAATGAGAGACAGATGCCACACACAAGACTGGCACGGAGGCAGACTTGCCAATATTTATCTCCCACTAATTTTTGTTTTTGGAAAAGGGAGAATTTATAAAAAAAAAAAAAGGCCAAGTATCACACACTGGTTTTCGGTGGCACACAATGAGAGACAGATGCCACACACAGGACTGGCACGGAGGCAGACTTGCCAATGTTTATCTCCCACTAATTTTTTTTTTGGAAAAGGGAGAATTTATAAAAAAAAAAAAAGGCCAAGTATCACACACTGGTTTTCGGTGGCACACAATGAGAGACAGATGCCACACACAGGACTGGCACGGAGGCAGACTTGCCAATATTTATCTCCCACTAATTTTTTTTTTAGAAAAGGGAGAATTTATAAAATAAAAAAAAGGGCAAGTATCAAACACTGGTTTTCGGTGGCACACAATGAGAGACAGATGCCACACACAGGACTGGCACGGAGGCAGACTTGCCAATATTTATCTCCCACTAATTTTTTTTTTTTAGAAAAGGGAGAATTTATAAAATAAAAAAAGGGCAAGTATCACACACTGGTTTTCGGTGGCACACAATGAGAGACAGATGCCACACACAGGACTGGCACGGAGGCAGACTTGCCAATATTTATCTCCCTGCAGTTATCTCAGAAAAGTATGGCAGGCAGCTATAAAAAGGACTGCTGCACACAAAAGTGTGGACAAACACACAAGATAGCTGTGCAGAAAGGAAGGAACATCAGGATTTGTGCTTTGAAAAAAGCAGTTGGTTTGCACAGCAGCGTACACACAGCAACGCAGCTATCAGGGTCAGGGAGCCTTCTAGGGCAGCCCAATGAGCGACAGCGCTGAGGAAAAAAAATGTAGCTTCCACTGTCCCTGCAAACAAAAGGTGGTGTTGGACAGTGGAAATCGCTACAGCACAAGCGGTTTGTGGCTTTATGTACCCTGCCTATCACCATCCCTGCTTCTGAAGAAGCGGCAGCACCTCTCCCTACGCTCAGATCAGCAGCAGTAAGATGGCGGTCGTCGGGAACGCCCCTTTATAGCCCCTGTGACGCCGCAGAAAGCAAGCCAATCACTGCAATGCCCTTCTCTAAGATGGTGGGGACTGAGATCTATGTCATCACGCTGCCCACACTCTGCGTCCACCTTCATTGGCTGAGAAATGGTGCTTTTAGTGTCATTGAAACGCGACTTTGGCGCGAAAGTCGCGTACCGCATGGCCGACCCCACACAGGGATCGGCTCGGTTTCATGAGACGCCGACTTTGCCAAAAGTCGGCGACTTATGAAAATGAACGATCCGTTTCGCTCAACCCTATAAAGGAGTCTTTGGAGAAGGGACATATTCGCCCGTCCTCCTCACCTCTTGGTGCAGGATTCATTTTTGTGGCCAAGAAGGATGGTTCTCTGAGACCTTGTATAGATTATCGCCTTCTAAATAAAATCACGGTCAAATTTCAGTATCCTTTGCCATTATTGTCTGATCTGTTTGCTCGGATTAGGGGGTCTAGTTGGTTCACCAAGATAGATCTTCGTGGTGCGTATAACCTTGTGCGTATTAAGCAGGGTGATGAATGGAAAACTGCATTTAATACGCCCGAAGGCCATTTTGAGTACTTGGTGATGCCTTTTGGACTTTCTAATGCTCCTTCTGTGTTTCAATCCTTCAGGCATGACATCTTCCGAGAATATCTGGATAAATTTATGATTGTGTATCTGGATGACATTTTGGTCTTTTCTGATGATTGGGAGTCCCATGTGAAGCAGGTCAGGATGGTATTTCAGGTCCTGCGTGCCAATGCCTTGTTTGTGAAGGGCTCGAAATGTCTCTTCGGAGTCCAGAAGGTTTCCTTTTTGGGTTTTATTTTTTCTCCTTCTACTATTGAGATGGATCCAGTCAAGGTCCAGGCTATTCATGACTGGACTCAGCCTACATCTGTTAAGAGTCTTCAGAAGTTCTTGGGTTTTGCTAATTTTTACCGTCGCTTCATCGCTAATTTTTCTGGCGTGGTTAAGCCCTTGACAGATTTGACCAAGAAGGGTTCTGATGTGACTAATTGGTCTCCCGCGGCCGTGGAGGCCTTTCGGGAGCTGAAGCGCCGGTTTTCTTCGGCTCTAGTCTTATGTCAGCCAGATATCTCTCTTCCTTTTCAGGTCGAGGTTGATGCTTCTGAGATTGGAGCAGGGGCTGTTTTGTCGCAGAGAAGCTCTGATGGCTCTGTGAGGAAGCCTTGTGCGTACTTTTAAAGAAAGTTTTCGCCTGCTGAGCGGAATTATGATGTTGGTAATCGGGAGTTGTTGGCAATGAAGTGGGCATTTGAGGAGTGGCGACATTGGCTCGAGGGAGCTAAGCATCGTGTGGTGGTCTTGACTGATCACAAAAATCTGATTTATCTCGAGTCTGCCAAACGGCTGAATCCTAGACAGGCTCGTTGGTCGTTGTTTTTCTCCCGTTTTGATTTCGTGGTCTCGTACCTGCCTGGTTCGAAGAACATGAGGGCCGATGCTCTTTCTAGGAGTTTTGTGCCTGACTCTCCTGGAGTTTCAGAGCCGGCTGGTGTCCTCAGAGAGGGAGTGATTTTGTCTGCCATCTCCTCAGATTTGCGACGAGTGCTGCAGGAATTTCAGGCTGATAGACCTGACCGTTGTCCACCAGAGAGACTGTTTGTCCCAGATAGATGGACCAGCAGAGTTGTTTCCGAGGTTCATTCTTTGGTGTTGGCGGGTCATCCTGGGATTTTTGGTACCAGAGATTTGGTGGCTAGGTCCTTCTGGTGGCCTTCCTTGTCGCGGGATGTGCGTTCCTTTGTGCAGTCCTGTGGGATTTGTGCTCGGGCTAAGCCTTGCTGTTCTCGTGCCAGTGGATTGCTTTTGCCTTTGCCTGTCCTGAAGAGGCCTTGGACGCACATTTCCATGGATTATATTTCGGATCTTCCAGTCTCTCAGAGAATGTCTGTCATCTGGGTGGTGTGTGATCGTTTTTCTAAAATGGTCCATTTAGTGCCCTTGGCTAAGTTGCCTTCCTCCTCCGATTTGGTTCCTCTGTTTTTTCAGAATGTGGTTCGTTTGCACGGCATTCCTGAAAATATTGTGTCTGACAGAGGATCCCAGTTTGTGTCCAGATGTTGGCGGACCTTTTGTGCTAAGATGGGCATTGATTTGTCTTTTTCGTCGTCCTTCCATCCTCAGACGAATGGCCAAACCGAGCGAACTAATCAGACCTTGGAAACTTATTTAAGATGTTTTGTTTCTGCTGATCAGGATGATTGGGTTACTTTTTTGCCATTGGCCGAGTTTGCCCTTAATAATCGGGCTAGTTCTGCTACTTTGGTTTCGCCTTTTTTTTGTAATTCTGGTTTTCATCCTCGTTTTTCCTCGGGTCAGGTGGAGCCTTCTGACTGTCCTGGGGTGGATTCTGTGGTGGATAGGTTGCAGCAGATTTGGAACCATGTGGTGGACAATTTGAAGTTGTCACAGGAGAAGGCTCAACGCTTTGCCAACCGCCGTCGCTGTCTGGGTCCCCGACTTCGTGTTGGGGATTTGGTATGGCTGTCTTCTCGTTATGTTCCTATGAAGGTCTCCTCTCCTAAGTTCAAGCCTCGTTTCATCGATCCTTATAAGATTTTGGAAATCCTTAACCCTGTGTCTTTTCGTTTGGACCTCCCAGCATCGTTTGCCATTCATAATGTGTTCCATAGGTCTTTGTTGCGGAGGTATGTGGTGCCCGTGGTTCCTTCTGTTGAGCCTCCTGCTCCGGTGCTGGTTGAGGGAGAATTGGAGTACGTGGTGGAGAAGATCTTGGATTCTCGTATTTCTAGACGGAGGCTTCAGTATTTGGTTAAGTGGAAGGGCTATGGTCAGGAGGATAATTCCTGGGTTGTCGCCTCTGATGTTCATGCGGCCGATTTGGTTCATGCCTTCCATGTGGCTCATCCTGATCGCCCTGGGGGTTTTGATGAGGGTTTAGTGACCCCTCCTCGGGGTGGGGGGGGGGTACTGTTGTGAACTCTGTTCTTGGGCTCCCTCTTGTGGTCACAAGTGGTACTGTGTGAGTGCTATCTTTGGGCTCCCTCTGGTGGCTCTTTTTGTCATTCTGCGGGTCTGTGGCTGGGATCAGCTGCCTCGTCATCTGCTAGTTGGTTTCCTATTTAGCTCACCTGGACCTTGATTTGTTGCCTGCTGTTGATGTATTCAGTGCTATTCTGATTCCTCCTGACTACATTCGTTATCAGTCTCTCCAAGAGAAGCTAAGATTCTGTTTGTTCATTTTTTACTCATCAGTGTTCAATATGTTTCTTGTTTATGATGAGTTCTGTCCAGCTTGCTAATATTTGATTTCCTCGCTTGCTGGTAGCTCTAGTGGGCTGAGTTTCTCCCCTCACACCGTTAGTTGGTGTGGGGGTTCTTGAACTCTCAGCGTGGTTATTTTGTATAGGTTTTTTTACTGACCGCACAGTTTCCTATCTATTTTCTGCTATCTAGTGATTAGCGGGCCTCATTTACTAAATCTGTTTCATTTCTACGTTTGTATTTTCCCCTTAACTCACCGTTATTATTTGTGGGGGGCTTTCTATATCTTTGGGGTATTTTCTCTGAGGCAAGTGAGGTCTTTGCTTTCTCTCTTTAGGGGTAGCTAGTTTCTCAGGCTGTGTCGAGACGTCTAGGAATTCTAGGCACGTTCACCGGCTACTTTTAGTGTGTATTGGATAGGATCAGGATTGCGGTCAGTCCAGTTATCACCTCCCTAGAGCTCGTCCTATGTTCCGTTACTTAGCTGGTCAGATCTGTGATCCTCAGCCACTAAGGATCATAACAGGACCCCCTGGGTTGGTAAGAGAATCCTGGGAAAAGGAGCCGAACCCTTCTGAAGTGTTCATAGTGGAGTATGTAATGCGCTTCCGTGACAAGATGCAGACCTTGACGCAGTTGGTGCATGACTACATGACGCAGGCTCAGGCTGATCAGAAGCACTGGTACGACCAGAACGCCCGGGAGCGGACCTACCACGTGGGTCGAAAGGTGTGGGTGCTGGTCCCCGTACCAACGAATAAGCTTCAGGCAGCCTGGGAGGGCCCGTACGTCGTCCACCAACAGCTCAACCCAGTCACCTACGTGGTCACGCTTGACCACACTCGGGGTAGGCGAAAGGCCTTTCACGTCAACATGATGAAGGCTCATCACGAACGTGAACCTTTCGTCCTACCGGTCTGCAGCGCACCCGAAAAAGGGGAGGAAGACACCCTCCTGGACATGCTGGCCCAAGCCAAGGCCCGTGGGTCCATTGGAGACGTGGAGGTAAGCGCCTCGCTGGATGAACCACAGCGGTTGCAGTTGCAAACCACACTGGAACCCTTCCGGGTCGTGTTCTCCAACCGGCCAGGAAGGATTGAGTTAGCCGTCCACGAGGTGGACACCGGGAATCACGCCCCACTATGGCGAACACCCTATCGAATCTCTGACCAGGTGCAGCAGATTATGCGCCAGGAGATCGATGAGATGTTACAGCTGGGGGTGATTCGATGGTCAAAGAGCGCGTGGGCCTCACCTGTAGTTCTCGTGCCAAAGAAGGACCGGACCAGCCGGTTCTGCGTGGACTACAGGGGGCTCAACACCATTACAGCCTCTGACGCGCACCCAATGCCGCGCATCTAGGAGCTGCTTGAGAAGTTAGCTGGCGCAAAATACCTGACAATAATGGATCTGAGTGGCGGATACTGGCAGATTCCCCTGAGCCCCAAGGCGCAGGAGAATTCCGCCTTTATCACACCCTTTGGACTGTACGAGTCCACGGTCATGCCCTTCGGCATGAAGAATGCCCCTGCCACTTTCCAGCGGATGGTCAATCTCCTGCTTCAGGGACTGGAGAAGTACGCCGTGGCGTACTTAGATGACATTGCCATCTTCAGTCCCTCCTGGGATGAACACCTGCAGCATCTCGAGGAGGTGCTCAGGCGAATTCACCGAGCAGGACTGACTATCAAGCCGGGAAAGTGCCAGATGGGCATGAGGGAGGTCCACTATCTGGGGCACCGGGTAGGCGGAGGCACCCTGAAACCAGAGCCTGAGAAAGTGTGCGCGATCGTGAACTGGCCCACTCCTGGGACCAAGAAACAGGTGATGTCCTTCCTTGGCACTGCAGGGTACTATAGGCGCTTTGTGTAGCACTATAGTAGCCTGGCAAAACCTTTGACGGACCTCTGTTGTGAATTAGACTTTTTGGCTCCCTCTTGTGGTTACTAGTGATATGACTCTGGGACTTCCTTCCCTCAGTTTGCACCCAGCTGGGTCGTTACTTCAGGGGTGTTGCTATATAAACCTCCTGGAACCTTAGTTCAGTGCCTGGCATCGGTGTTATCAGACACATTCTGTTTGCTCCTGTTTGCTGGTCCTGGTTCGTGCAAAATTAAGCTAAGTCCTGCTTCTTTGTTTTTTGGGTTATTTGCTTGCTCTCATTTTTGTCCAGCTTGTACTAAATGTGATTCCTGACCTTGCTGGAAGCTCTAGGGGGCTGGTGTTCTCCCCCCGGGCCGTTAGATGGTTCAGGGGTTCTTGAATTTCCAGTGTGGATATTTTTGATAGGATTTTTTGCTGACCATATAAGTTATCTTTCTATATTCTGCTATTAGCTAGTGGGCCTCTCTTTGCTAAATACCTAGCTCATTCTTATGTTTGTCTTTTCCTCTTACCTCACCGTTATTATTTGTGGGGGGCTTCTATCCAACTTTCGGGGTATTTCCTCTGGAGGCAAGACAGGTCTTTCTTTTCCCTTCTAGGGGTAGTTAGCTCTCCGGCTGGCGCGAGACGTCTAGGATCAACGTAGGAACGTTCCCCGGCTGCTGGTATTTGTGGTGCTAGGATTAGTTATATGGTCAGCCCAGTTACCACTGCCCTATGAGCTGGTTTTCTGTATTTACAGACTTAGCATTATTCCTGAGACCCTCTGCCATTGGGGTCATAACAGTCTTGTGGCTCTGGGGGTCTCCGCCAGTCTCAGCACTGGGCTGCAGGGGTTTTGTGGCTCTGGGGGTCTCCGCCAGTCTCAACAGTGGGCTGCAGGGGTCTTGTGGCTCCGGGGGTCTCTGCCAGTCTCAGTACTGGGCTGCAGGGATCTTGTGGCTCCGGGGGTCTCTGCCAGTCTCAGCACTGGGCTGCAGGGGTCTTGTGGCTCTGGGGGTCTCTGCCAGTCTCAGTACTGGGCTGCAGGAGTCTTGTGGCTCCGAGGGTCTCCCCCAGTCTCAGCACTGGGCTGCAGGGGTCTTGTGGCTCCGGGGGTCTCTGCCAGTCTCAGCACTGGGCTGCAGTGGTCTTGTGGCTCCAGAGGTCTCTGCCAGTCTCAGCACTAGGCTGCAGGGATCTTGTGGCTCTGGGGGTCTCCGCCAGTCTTAACACTGGGATACAGGGGTCTTGTGGTGTGAAGGAACAAATTATGAAAGGTTCTCCATTTTGTGCTAGATTCTCCATTTTGTGTTTTTGACTCCATTTTCTTGTTGCTTAAAGATAAATTCTGTTATTTAATTAGGTAAAAGGTTACAGCTGCCATGAAGTAACTTTATCTTGTTGTTCACAAGCCTGGTATGCAACTAGGCTATGGTTTATAATTGGTATAAAGACCTTGAGTCTTCTGACTCAAGCCAGATAATAGATTCGGGGGTGTATCACTATACAAGACTGAGGCATCTGTTAGAAAAACACATACTATGCCAAAAAGACATGACCATATCTGTAGTTTCCATTTTTCCTGTATCCTCATGGGTTAAGTTTTTCCTGCATTCTTATAGGTTAAGAACTGTGAGCGCGTACTTATGCTGATTGGTTGAAGTATAATTTCTATGACAATGAAAACTCATACACAAAATAAACGGGGGCCAGAGATCTGCTCGATCCCCCATACAGAGACACATGTCTCCGTCTGGTCATTTTCAGTTGCCGGCAACGCCCTGTAGATTAATTTGGAAATCACTGAGCTAACCGTGAAGGATCAATTTAGATCCTCCCTCAACAGTTGGCGCCCGAGAATGTGGGGCTCCAAGCAGGAACGCCTCTGCCCCCCGGAGGACAACAAGACAAAGGACCCTCGGACCGGACGCAGGCACTGGAAAATTGGGACTGATCATCCCCCACAACAACCACGGTAAGTTGGCAGTTATACTGTCCAGACTGATCGTTTGGTGTGGTTTTCCTGTGTTTGTTGCTGCAAAGAGGATCTGAGGTTTGTCCCCGGAGGTGGGATGATTTTTGGGTGGAATCATATAGAGGTGTAGTTCCGTTGGCAGCCCAGTGCTCGAACCGTACCTCATAAGCGACGGACACCCCGGATTGACCAGTGATGTAATTCTCTTTATAGTCAAAATATCCTGAATTCCTGATCACTGTTAGAATCAGGCGCGGTGAGGTGATCGAAGATTGGGTAGGATACGTAACTCAGGAATATATAGAAGTATACAGTATACAGTGGGGCAAAAAAGTAGTTAGTCAGTCAGCAATAGTGCAAGTTCCACCACTTAAAAAGATGAGAGGCGTCTGTAATTTACATCATAGGTAGACCTCAACTATGGGAGACAAACTGAGAAAAAAAAATCCAGAAAATCACATTGTCTGTTTTTTTAACATTTTATTTGCATATTATGGTGGAAAACAAGTATTTGGTCAGAAACAAAATTTCATCTCAATACTTTGTAATATATCCTTTGTTGGCAATGACAGAGGTCAAACGTTTTCTGTAAGTCTTCACAAGGTTGCCACACACTGTTGTTGGTATGTTGGCCCATTCCTCCATGCAGATCTCCTCTAGAGCAGTGATGCTTTTGGCTTTTCGCTTGGCAACACGGACTTTCAACTCCCTCCAAAGGTTTTCTATAGGGTTGAGATCTGGAGACTGGCTAGGCCACTCCAGGACCTTGAAATGCTTCTTACGAAGCCACTCCTTCGTTGCCCTGGCGGTGTGCTTTGGACCATTGTCATGTTGAAAGACCCAGCCACGTTTCATCTTCAATGCCCTTGCTGATGGAAGGAGGTTTGCACTCAAAATCTCATGATACATGGCCCCATTCATTCTTTCATGTACCCGGATCAGTCATCCTGGCCCCTTTGCAGAGAAACAGCCCCAAAGCATGATGTTTCCACCACCATGCTTTACAGTAGGTATGGTGTTTGATGGATGCAACTCAGTATTCTTTTTCCTCCAAACACGACAAGTTGTGTTTCTACCAAACAGTTCCAGTTTGGTTTCATCAGACCATAGGACATTCTCCCAAAACTCCTCTGGATCATCCAAATGCTCTCTAGCAATCTTCAGACGGGCTCGGACATGTACTGGCTTAAGCAGTGGGACACGTCTGGCACTGCAGGATCTGAGTCCATGGTGGCGTAGTGTGTTACTTATGGTAGGCCTTGTTACATTGGTCCCAGCTCTCTGCAGTTCATTCACTAGGTCCCCCCGCGTGGTTCTGGGATTTTTGCTCACCGTTCTTGTGATCATTCTGACCCCACGGGGTGGGATTTTGCGTGGAGCCCCAGATCGAGGGAGATTATCAGTGGTCTTGTATGTCTTCCATTTTCTAATTATTGCTCCCACTGTTGATTTCTTCACTCCAAGCTGGTTGGCTATTGCAGATTCAGTCTTCCCAGCCTGGTGCAGGGCTACAATTTTGTTTCTGGTGTCCTTTGACAGCTCTTTGGTCTTCACCATAGTGGAGTTTGGAGTCAGACTGTTTGAGGGTGTGCACAGGTGTCTTTTTATACTGATAACAAGTTTAAACAGGTGCCATTACTACAGGTAATGAGGGGAGGAAAGAGGAGACTCTTAAAGAAGAAGTTACAGGTCTGGGAGAGCCAGAAATCTTGATTGTTTGTTTCTGACCAAATACTTATTTTCCACCATAATATGCAAATAAAATGTTAAAAAAACAGACAATGTGATTTTCTGGATTTTTTTTTCTCAGTTTGTCTCCCATAGTTGAGGTCTACCTATGATGTAAATTACAGACGCCTCTCATCTTTTTAAGTGGTGGAACTTGCACTATTGCTGACTGACTAAATACTTTTTTGCCCCACTGTATATGTCCAGGGGTATCCGGAGGGAAGTCTAAGACGCCCTCCTCCTTTCACTGAGTACCGCGTTTTTGGGTTGTCCCAGCAGGGGACAGAGAGACCCAGTGGAATAAAACCGTAAGGCTGTCGGTATTATGCACAACTAATAAGGATATTTAGCTCTAAAGGAGAATCCGTTTCTGTGGAAGGAAAAGAAGACTTTGAATTGTGTGATGAAGTTGATATTGTTAGCCCAAAAATGAGGAAAATATTCTCAATCATAGGTTTTTCTAAGGTGTTCTGGTATGTGAATTGTGTGATGAAGGTTTCGTAGAAATTAAGTCTGAAAACTGCTGCAATCTGTTTCTGTGTAGAAGATACTGAGCTCTGTATTTTCTTGGTGTAGTACGCGCTGGTAGATCTGTGTTTTGTTTAAAGCGACAATATTGTTTTGAAGTACAAAGAAATATTATAATCTGGAATTTGAAAGTGAAATCTAGTGCCTAGTTTTAGAAGGAAACTTGTAAGAGATTGTTTAATTATCAGTGTAATTGAAAGATTGGTAAAAGATTCACCTGCTTCAAGTTGAGTGGATGATATATAGCAAATTGAGGATCAACAGAGGAAGTGAATTACGTTGAAAAAGGAAAGCTGTCTACTTCTATGATAAAGTCTGGATGTTTTGTGGTACCAGAAGGTATTGAGAAAGTGATTGAGGGTAATGTGTGAGAAAGATAAATAATTAAAAATAATAATCTGAAACAGGGGGGCTCCCTGTTAGATGATATGGTCCCTCCCCAGGAAATTAAGCCTCTACTCCCGACTGTAAGCCCTATGCCCCTTAACCCCAAGGTACCAATATATCCTGGACTGCCGAGAAGTTCTATGGGCGTCTTATGGTAGTATTTAAAGATCTGGGATTCTTATTGTAACAAAAAGCCCATTCATACCTTTTTGTAGTAGACCCGATATTGAGATTTCCACTCCGGATGATGCATTGAAAATAGTAAAGAGTTTTCAAAAGAATTTAGCCCAGCAGGAAAGGCAAGGGTTAAATCAGTAGCTGTAGTAATTCTTACTCGCTCTCTAGCCTCCACCGCACCGCAGCTGCAAGGACACAGCTATGTTTTTTTTTTTATCAGTGGTCTATGTAACAGATTCCAGTTTCTGCCCTCCTCCCATCGTACACAAGTCCAGTCTCACACTCCAATACGCCTTTAACCCTGTATGGGAATCTCACTCCCCAGCCCCGCCATGTCAATTCTCAGACCAAGAGCTTGTTTTAATTAGAGTAGATGGCAGACCTAATAAATATACCCTTACAAAACCTATCCCTGTAAGACCCTTTCCCTGAAGTTACTGCTCAGTTTCTAATCTCTCCTACATGTCCTGTAAATTTACTGGGGGCAGATTTATTATCACAGTTCTGCTCCAGAATACAATTCCAAGATGATGGTCAGATGGTCCTTACGTTATATAACCCCTATGCAGATGAACATAAAGAGATGTGTATCCTACATGCCCTTCCTACGGTTATGATGGTCCTGATAGACCCAGATTCTCCCCCAATAATGCCTGTAGAACCAGTAAAAGTGTTTCTCAAACCTGGTGCCCCTATTTCCAAAGTCCATCAGTACTCTTTGAAACATGATCAGGAGCAGTGCCTCAAGGGGCAAATACAAATGTTACTCGATAATGGTGCCCTAGTACCCTGTGTTTCCCCATGTAACACGCCCTTGTTTCCCGTTAAGAAAAAGACCCCACCCGGCCAATCCCCTGTGTACCGGCTGGTACAAGATCTACGCGCAGTTAATGCAGTTACTGTTCTAGAAACTCCGTAGGTGCCTAAGCCACATACTCTTTTGTCCCAGATACCTAAGGATGCTGCTTGGTTCACAGTTATTGACCTTGCCAATGTCTTCTTCAGCATTCCATTACACCCAGATTGCCAGTTTCTGTTTGCATTCATTTATCAGGGATGACAATTGACGTGGACAGTTATGCCACAGGGGGCCCAAAAAGAAGTCCCAATCAGTTTGCAAAAAATATGGGCGAGTGTCTTTTACCCTGGCAATTAGAACACCCCTATGTCACGCTGCTTCAGTATGTGGATAATCTTTTGTTGTGTGCATGAACAGAGCAGGAAGCCATTGTTGCCACTGTTAGCCTTCTCAAGTATCTGGCAGATCTGAACTGTCGGGTTTCGGCCTCGAAACTTCGGTTCTGCCTTGGTCAAGTGATATTTTTGGGTCACTGTCTCCTTCGGGGTGCCAGACACCTCACAAAAGAAAGAAAAATAGCCGTCAGCTCCCTTCCTTTACCAAAAGATGAGATTGAACTCCAGATTTTCTTGGACTATGTACTTATTGTTGTCAGTGGATACCGGACGCATCCCGCATAATGCAATCTCTCTATAATGCCCTGGAAGACGGTTTAAGATATGCTGATGATTTGGCAGATTCCATACCGGATACGCTGTTACTACGGAAAATACTGTGGTGCACGGAGCTGCACTCCCTCCCTCACTGTCAGCACAAGAAGCAGAACTTCAGGCACTGTCTACTGCATGTGTTCTGGCAAAAGACAGGCGGGCTAATATATACACGGACTCACAGTATGCATTTGGTATTGCTCATGATTTAGGAGCCCTATGGGCCAATCGAGGGTTTATTACCACCGCCTGGACTCCAGTGAAGAATGCTGAAGCTGTTAAAACCCTCATGGACTCAATCAAATTACCTACGCAGGTGGCCATTATCAAAGTTAAGGCGCACGGTCCTAGGAACAGTCCACACACTGTTGGTAACGTCTTTGTGGATATGCAAGCAAAAGCTGCTGCTCTCCTACCTATTGACCTGACCATACCAGCTCTGGTGACCACACGCTCTCAGCGTAAACAGTTACAAGAAACACTGACTCTACAGGAAGCTGATGATCCACGCCAGACTGAGGTTTTCTGTCGGACCCCGCGAGACCGCTTAATGACGCTGCAGAGAATGTCCCCAAAGGAAGAAGTGAAGCAGTGGAAGGCTGATGGAGCATGTATGGACAATGGTCTCTGGAAAAAGGACCAATTTCTGTGTCTCCCTAAGCGGATGTATCCTATTGCCACGTGGGCACATGGACCCACACATCGAGGAAAAAAAAAAAAAACAGGCCCTAGCCCTGGTACAAAAATTCTACTGGGCTCCAGGTATTTCTACTGTGCTGACAGCACTCAACTGTGCATGTAATATCTGTCAGATCTGCAATCCCGGTCAACTTCAACGTGTACCCCCAAAGCATTTTGCTAAGCCCGACTATCCTTTCCAATGGCTCCAAATGGACCACATCACGTTGCCTAAGTCTGGAAGGTATGAATATTGTCTGGTGGTTGTCGACATGTTCTCCAGATGCCCTGAAGCATTCACCGTTACCAACATGACTGCAAAGACTACAGCGAAGAAACTGGTGATGGAAGTTATATGCAGATATGGTGTTCCAGAAGTCGTTGAAAGTGACCAAGTCCTATGTGTATCAGGAGGTTTTGACAATGTTTAGATCCACTGTAGCCCTCCATACTATCCACAATCCAGTGGGAAAGTTGAGAGGCTGAATGGCACACTGAAGGGACAATTGACCAAAATGATGCAGGAGACTAGATGCATGGCCAGAGCTCCTACCCATTGTACTGTACCACATTCGTACTACCCCTAAGGCAAAACATGGCCTGTCCCCATATGAGATATTGTTTGGTGCTAGGCCCACAGTTGCAAATTTCCAGTCTCAGTAGTTGTCAGAAGAAACTGACCGTGCGGTTCAATATGTTATTCAGCTTAGTAAAAATCTTGCTAACATCTATGTTTTAGTTTTTTTCCTTCCCTTCCAGATTCAGCAGAAACCGACATTTGTCACAACTTAAAGTTTGGTGGTTTCGTGGTCGTGAAAAGCCATGTCAGAAAACACGGACTAGAACCCTTGTATGACGGTCCCTACCAAGTTCTCAGTATCGCTCCTATGTCAGTAAAGCTGGAAGGAAGGCCGATGTGGATCTATGCATGGGACAGCCTAAATTCCCCAATATCCTTGAATAATAAGTTTGTACAATATCATGAATGATTAGTAGCACAGGTGGGTATAGCCAATAAAATTGTCAGTTGTATTTCCATTTACCCTTTGATTACACAAATGTGGGATAAATTGCTTAGGGCCACAAATTATCTAGATGATCAAATTTGGGATATATTGGATATACTTAATACTACTGTTGTTGTCCAAAACCAACTTATCATAGTCACTAATCAATATACTGTAGTACTGTATTACTTAACAGCAGCACAGGGTGGTATGTGTCAGGTTATTGGACCCGCTTGCTGTCATTATATAGATCCCAATAGCACTATGAAGTTAAAGTTAGAGGATATTCAAAGAATCGAAGATTAATATGATAAAGACAATGACCGTAATAAGGACAGTTGGTGGGCAGACACCTTCTCCTTTCTTAATCCAGCCAATTGATTTGAGGGACCTGGGGCCTGGATAGCTGGAATCTTTCAAAGTTTGTTATATATTGTTGTCTTTATTCTTGTTATGTATGTAATACTAAAACTTGTTTTTTGGTGTATTTCTGTATGTATTAGGAAATTCTGCACTAAGACAACTAATGATGATCCCAAAAGCGTTGCCACCCCTGCTCTTCTCAACACCGATTTCACAAAGATACCTGATGAAGATGTTGAAGCCAAGCGCATGGCCATCTTCAAAAGATCCCCACTACTGTTATCAATAATTGTTATTCGTAAATTCTAGTATACAGGGGGGACGGGTACGCAACAGCCATGGCTGGTAACAAGGTACCCGTCATGTGAAGACCAGTACCCCTCGAGCTTAGAGCTTGGGATAGTACCTCTGATGCTGGACATTAATTAACAAAATTTATCTAGGGGGGAATGTGAAGGAACAAATTATGAAAGGTTCTCCATTTTGTGCTAGATTCTCCATTTTGTGTTTTTGACTCCATTTTCTTGTTGCTTAAAGATAAATTCTGTTATTTAATTAGGTAAAAGGTTACAGCTGCCATGAAGTAACTTTATCTTGTTGTTCACAAGCCTGGTATGCAACTAGGCTATGGTTTATAATTGGTATAAAGACCTTGAGTCTTCTGACTCAAGCCAGATAATAGATTCGGGGGTGTATCACTATACAAGACTGAGGCATCTGTTAGAAAAACACATACTATGCCAAAAAGACATGACCATATCTGTAGTTTCCATTTTTCCTGTATCCTCATGGGTTAAGTTTTTCCTGCATTCTTATAGGTTAAGAACTGTGAGCGTGTGTCATGATATGTACTTTTGCCCTGTCCTGTATTTGAATAATATGCCATTTGATGTATGTAACTGTTCTCTGGTTTCTATTAGCTGTAACTTATGTATTTAATTGTGCTAGGAGTTTACCTGTAACAATGTCTCATTCCCCCAATACTTGCAGCCCTAAGCTTTAATGTAATTAAGCTTTGTCAACACTAGTGAAGGAATAGCCATTCTTCCTCTCAGCAGGTGGCTAGTCAAATGTACATACGACCTAGACTTAAGGTACCGTCACATTAAGCGACGCTGCAGCGATAGCGACAACGATGCCGATCGCTGCAGCGTCGCTGTTTGATTGCTGGAGAGCTGTCATACAGACCGCTCTCCAGCGACCAACGATGCCGAGGTCCCCGGGTAACCAGGGTAAACATCGGGTTGCTAAGCACAGGGCCGCGCTTAGTAACCCGATGTTTACCCTGGTTACCAGCGTAAAAGTAAAAAAAACAAACAGTACATACTCACCCAGCGTCATACCTCCCCCAGCGTCTGCTTCCTGACACTGACTGAGCTCCGGCCCTAACTGCACAGCGGTGACGTCACCGCTGTGCTTTCACTATCACTTTAGGGCCGGCGCTCAGTCAGTGTCAGGAAGCAGACGCTGGGGGAGGTATGACGCTGGGTGAGTATGTACTGTTTGTTTTTTTTACATTTTACGCTGGTAACCAGGGTAAACATCGGGTTACTAAGCGCGGCCCTGCGCTTGGTAACCCGATGTTTACCCTGGTTACCAGTGTAAAACATCGCTGGTATCGTTGCTTTTGGTGTCAAACACAACGATACACGGCGATCGGACGACCAAATAAAGTTCTGGACTTTATTCAGCGACCAGCGACATCACAGCAGGATCCTGATCGCTGCTGCCTGTCAAACTAAACGATATCGCTAGCGAGGACGCTGCAACGTCACGGATCGCTAGCGATATCCTTTAGTGTGACGGTACCTTAAGGGTACTGTCACACCGTGCAATTTTCGTCGCTACGACGGCACGATCCGTGACGTCGCAGCGTCGTATGAGTATCGCTCCAGCGTCGTAGACTGCGGTCACACTTTGCAATCACGGCGCTGGAGCGATGCCGAGGTTTGCTGGTAACCAGGGTAAACATCGGGTTACTAAGCGCAGGGCCGCGCTTAGTAACCCGATGTTTACCGTGGTTACCAGCGTAAAAGTAAAAAAAAACAAACCGTACATACTCACCATCTGATGTCCGTCAGGTCCCTCGCCGTCTGCTTCCTGCTCTGACTGAGTGCAGCCGTACAGTGAGAGCAGAGCGCAGCGGTGACGTCACCGCTGTGATCTGCTCTCACTTTCCGGCCGGCAGACAGTCAGAGAGGGAAGCAGACTGCAAGGGACCTGACGGACATCAGATGGTGAGTATGTACGGTTTGTTTTTTTTTACTTTTACGCTGGTAACCAGGGTAAACATCGGGTTACTAAGCGCGGCCCTGCGCTTAGTAACCCGATGTTTACCCTGGTTACCAGCGAACGCATCGCTGGATCGCTGTCACACACAACGATCCAGCGATGACAGCGGGAGATCCAGCGACGAAAGAAAGTTTCAATCGATCTGCTATGACGTACGATTCTCAGCAGGGTCCCTGATCGCTGCTGCGTGTCAGACACTGCGATATCGTAACGATATCGCTAGAACATCACGAATCGTACCGTCGTAGCGATCAAAATTGCACTGTGTGACAGTACCCTAAGTGGAGCCCACCAGAATAGAATCTTCTGGTGGACTCAGCCATTGAATAGAAGGTGTGACCCCTACCCCCTTCGGGGGCGGATCCCAGGAGCTCAGACAGTCCATTATTATTTTGAGATCAGATGTGAGTTGAGGCTGGAAGGAGGAGGAGTGGGGATTCTAAGCTGAGGTGCGAGATTTGAGCTGAGGACATATCTCGTCGTTTGTGGGATTGTTTGGGATCTCTTGGACTCGTGTGGACTATTATTTTGTTAGCTGGCACAAGGATTATCGGGAGGTGCCCCGAACCTGTTCCGTTGGACTAATTGTGGACTCTGTAGATCTACCTGCATGTGTTGATCCAGCGTTCTGGATAATAAATCTGTGGAATCATCCCTTGGCCTGTTGTCCCTTCTTGCTCTGCCGTACACCCCGTCACAAACTGGTGGCAAGCAGTGGGATCAGAGCAGAAGGAATGGAGGACAACGGCCCAACATCGGGAACCAGCACCACAGAGTACAAGAACTGGACTTTGGGGAGCCTACAATCAAAGGCCCGTGAAGTAGGAGTCCGTTTTAAAGGACTCTCCAAGGAGCAGCTAATTGCGGCTTTGGAAGGAGTTCGCCTGCAAGATGACGCTGAGGAAGGATCCTCACAGCAAATGGAGGAAAGACTGCAGCCGGAGGTAAATACCCAAAAAAGTCAGTGGGTTGTGTGGTACGAGGAGGAGTTGGCATTGCTGGGAGACGCGGCCACCATCGACGATAAGAGAGAGGCCATTCAAAGAGCTCAGGAGAGGGAGAGGGAGGCCATTCACAGAGCCGAGGAAAGGGAGAGGGAGGCCATTCACAGAGCCGAGGAGAGGGAGAGGGAGGCCATTCACAGAGTCGAGGACAGAGCTCAGGAGATGGCATTGCTGGAGAGGCAGATCGCTTTGGAAGCAGCTAGAAGCTCCAGACAGACTGTAACCCCAGCACCCACCATGAGGGAACTCCCCAGAGTGTCCCGCAAAGACTTCAAGCCGTTTAATGAGGCTTCAGGCGACATTGAGGATTTCTTCCAGGACTTTGAGCATCAGTGTCGATTAATGGAAGTCCCGGACAGGGAGCGAGTCCGACATCTGGTGGGGCTCTTAGAGGGTGGAGCTGCCGCAGCCTATACAGCTATGGGCCCTCGAGAGAACTGTGAGTATGCGGAGATTAAACTGACTATTCTAGAACATTATGCTGTGACGCCAGACACTTACAGGACTCAGTTCCGTACTTTAGCCTGCAATGAGGAAGTGTCTTTCAAGATGTATGCCCACAGACTCAAACAAATATGTAATCGCTGGCTGGAAGCAGAGGAGGCCTTAAACTGGGAGACCTTTCTCCAGGTTATCCTAAAAGAGCAGTTTTACTTCAAGTGCCCTGCTGAGATCCGGGAATGGGTGCGTGAGAGGAGACCAGCCACTGTGGAGGAAGCTGCAGCTCTAGCTAATGAGGTTCTCACCATCAAGCCTCAGTGGAGGGTTCTGTTAGAGGATCGAGAGAGGCCTACCAGCCCCACAACCCCGGTGGCCCCCAGTTCTTCTGTTCCCATTGTTCCCCGTTCCTCTAAGCCACCACCTCATGCTGATACCCGTGTAAATGTCCCTCCAGTTGCTTCTACTGCGTTTTCTGGAATACGACGAGGAGAGGAAGTAGCAGAGCGCAGGTGTTATGGCTGTGGGCATCCGGGGCATCTGCAGGCCTCATGCCCAGCCAGCTCATGGAGGAGTCGTCCTCAAACCCCTACAGCACCTTCAGGTGGGGGCCGGCCTCCAGGTTCCCTTATCCCTCACCCAAGAGGACGCCTTGGATGGAGTGAGACCCAGCACAGATGCTATCGATGTGGGCAGCCGGGGCATCTGCAAGCCTCCTGCCCAGCTGTTCAAATGAGGATTGATCCTGTACCCAGGCATATTATTAATTATGTACAGCCAAGTGCCATGGAGGAAGACGTGTCACCACTACGTGAGGACTGGCCTAGTGCCTCACCCACCCATGTTGCACCGCTAGGAGTTTTTGGTGTGCGACCTGCAGCTATGATGACTTCCGCTCATCGAGGTAAGCACTTGCAGGAGGTCGTGCTGGATGGACAGAGACTTATTGGATTTTGTGACTTAGGGGCTTTCCTCACACTGGCTGATCCCCGAGTGGTTCGGCCTGAGGCAATTCATAGAGGACCTGGGATTGTCATTGAACTGGCTGGTGGACAATGGAAGACTATTCCCACAGCCACTGTGGATCTGAACTTTGGTTTTGGGGTCAGGCGATGTGTGGTTGGGGTGATGGGTGGTCTGCCTGCGGATGTTCTCCTGGGCAATGATGTGGGAGAGCTACGATGCCAATTCGTGGCTGCATGAAGCCACATGTAAGTTACGCTCTGCCTGTGTGTACTTAACCAGCGACCTGTGGAGGTCCCTAGTACGTACACAAATTGGGAGGGGAAGGGATTGTCATGATCTGTACTTTTGCCCTGTCCTGTATTTGAATAATATGCCATTTGATGTATGTAACTGTTCTCTGGTTTCTATTAGCTGTAACTTATGTATTTAATTGTGCTAGGAGTTTACCTGTAACAATGTCTCCTTCCCCCAATACTTGCAGCCCTAAGCTTTAATGTAATTAAGCTTTGTCAACTAGTGAAGGAATAGCCATTCTTCCTCTCAGCAGGTGGCTAGTCAAATGTACATACGACCTAGACCTAAGGCCCCGTCTCACATAGCGAGATCGCTAGCGAGATCGCTGCTGAGTCACAAGTTTTGTGACGCAACAGCGACCTCAGTAGCGATCTCGCTATGTGTGACACGTACCAGCGATCAGGCCCCTGCTGTGAGATCGCTGGTCGTGTCGGAATGGCCTGGACCTTTTTTTGGTCGTTGAGGTCCCGCTGACATCGCTGAATTGGTGTGTGTGACACCGATCCAGCGATGTCTTCACTGGTAACCAGGGTAAACATCGGGTTACTAAGCGCAGGGCCGCGCTTATTAACCCGATGTTTACCCTGGATACCAGCGTAAATGTAAAAAAAAAAAAAACAGTACATACTCACCATCTGATGTCCGTCAGGTCCCTTGCCGTCTGCTTCCTGCTCTGACTGACTGCCGTACAGTGAGAGCACAGCACAGCAGTGACGTCACCGCTGCGCTCTGCTCTCAGTGTACGGCCGGCACTGTCAGAGCAGGAAGCAGACGGCAAGGGACCTGACGGACATCAGATGGTGAGTATGTACTGTTTTTTTTTTTTTACATTTACGCTGGTAACCAGGGTAAACATCGGGTTACTAAGCGCGGCCCTGCGCTTAGTAACCCGATGTTTACCCTGGTTACCCGGGTGCTGCAGGGGGACTTCGGCATCGTTGAAGACAGTTTCAACGATGCCGAAGTCGTTCCCCTGATTGTTGGTCGCTGGAGAGAGCTGTCTGTGTGACAGCTCCCCAGCGACCACACAACGACTTACCAACGATCACGGCCAGGTCGTATCGCTGGTCGTGATCGTTGGTAAATCGCTATGTGAGACGGGGCCTTAAGGGTACTGTCACACCGTGCAATTTCCGTCGCTACGACGGCACGATCCGTGACGTCGCAGCGTCGTATGAGTATCGCTCCAGCGTCGTAGACTGCGGTCACACTTTGCAATCACGGCACTGGAGCGATGCCGAGGTTCGCTGGTAACCAGGGTAAACATCGGGTTACTAAGCGCAGGGCCGCGCTTAGTAACCCGATGTTTACCGTGGTTACCAGCGTAAAAGTAAAAAAAAACAAACCGTACATACTCACCATCTGATGTCCCTCAGGTCCCTTGCCGTCTGCTTCCCTCTCTGAGTGCAGCCGTACAGTGAGAGCAGAGCGCAGCGGTGACGTCACCGCTGTGATCTGCTCTCACTTTCCGGCCAGCGCTCAGTCAGAGCGGGAAGCAGACTGCAAGGGACCTGACAGACATCAGATGGTGAGTATGTACGTTTTTTTTTTTTTAACTTTTACGCTGGTAACCACGGTAAACATCGGGTTACTAAGCGCGGCCCTGCGCTTAGTAACCCGATGTTTACCCTGGTTACCAGCGAACGCATCGCTGGATCGCTGTCACACACAACGATCCAGCGATGACAGCGGGAGATCCAGCGACGAAAGAAAGTTTCAAACGATCTGCTACGACGTACGATTCTCAGCAGGGTCCCTGATCGCTGCTGCGTGTCAGACACTGCGATATCGTAACGATATCGCTAGAACGTCACGAATCGTACTGTCGTAGCGATCAAAATTGCACTGTGTGACAGTACCCTTAGTGGAGCCCACCAGAATAGAATCTTCTGGTGGACTCAGCCATTGAATAGAAGGTGTGACCCCTACCCCCTTCGGGGGCGGATCCCAGGAGCTCAGTCCATTCTTATTTTGAGATCAGATGTGAGTTGAGGCTGGAAGGAGAAGGAGTAGGGATTCTTAGCTGAGGCAAGACCCCACGTACTTCTGGGACTGCGGAAGCGAACGGCGCGAGATTTGAGCTGAGGACATATCTCGTCGTTTGTGGGATTGTTTGGGATCTCTTGGACTCGTGTGGACTATTATTTTGTTAGCTGGCACAAAGATTATCAGGAGGTGCCCCCGAACCTGTTCCGTTGGACTAATTGTGGACTCTGTAGATCTACCTGCCTGTGTTGTTCCAGCGTTCTGGATAATAAATCTGTGGAATCATCCCTTGGCCTGTTGTCCCTTCTTGCTCTGCCGTACACCCTGTCACAGCGTGTTCTTATGCTGATTGGTTGAAGTATAATTTCTATGACAATGAAAACTCATACACAAAATAAACGGGGGCCAGAGATCTGCTCGATCCCCCATACAGAGACACATGTCTCCGTCTGGTCATTTTCAGTTGCCGGCAACGCCCTGTAGATTAATTTGGAAATCACTGAGTTAACCGTGAAGGATCAATTTAGATCCTCCCTCAACAGTGGCTCTGGGGGTCTCCGCACTGGGCTGCAGGGGTCTTGTGGCTCTGGGGGTCTCTGCCAGTCTCAGCTCTGGGCTGCAGGGGTCTTGTGGCTCCAGGGGTCTCCACCAGTCTCAGCACTGGGCTACAGGGGTCTTGTGGTTCTGGGGGTCTCTGCCAGTCTCAGCACTGGGCTGCAGGGGTCTTGTGGCTCTGGGGGTCTCTGCCAGTCTCAGCACTGGGCTGCAGGGGTCTTGTGGCTCTGGGGGTCTCCGCCAGTCTCAGCACTGGGCTGCAGGGGTCTTGTGGCTCTGGGGTCTCCACCAGTCTCAGCACTGGGCTGCAGGGGTCTTGTGGCTCCAGGGGTCTCTGCCAGTCTCAGCACTGGGCTGCAGTGGTCTTGTGGCTCTGGGGTTCTCCGCCAGTCTCAGCACTGGGCTGCAGGGGTCTTGTGGCTCCGGGGGTCTCTGCCAGTCTCAGCACTGGGCTGCAGTGGTCTTGTGGCTCTGGGGTTCTCCGCCAGTCTCAGCACTGGGCTGCAGGGGTCTTGTGGCTCTGGGGGTCTCTGCCAGTCTCAGCACTGGGCTGCAGGGATCTTGTGGCTCTGGGGGTCTCCACCAGTCTCCGCACTGGGCTGCAGGGGTCTTGTGGCTCTGGGGTCACCACCAGTCTCAGCACTGGGCTGCAGGGGTCTTGTGGCTCCGGGGGTCTCTGCCAGTCTCAGCACTGGGCTGCAGTGGTCTTGTGGCTCTGGGGTTCTCCGCCAGTCTCAGCACTGGGCTGCAGGGATCTTGTGGCTCCGGGGGGTCTCCGCCAGTCTCAGCACTGGGCTGCAGGGGTCTTGTGGCTCCGGGGGTCTCCGCCAGTCTCAGCACTGGGCTGCAGGGATCTTGTGGCTCTGGGGGTCTCCGCCAGTCTCAGCACTGGGCTGCAGGGGTCTTGTGGCTCTGGGGGTCTCCGCCAGTCTCAGCACTGGGCTGCAGGGATCTTGTGGCTCTGGGGGTCTCCGCCAGTCTCAGCACTGGGCTGCAGGGGTCTTGTGGCTCTGGGGGTCTCTGCCAGTCTCAGCACTGGGCTGCAGGGGTCTTGTGGCTCTGGGGTTCTCCGCCAGTCTCAGCACTGGGCTGCAGGGATCTTGTGGCTCCGGGGGTCTCCGCCAGTCTCTGCACTGGGCTTCAGGGGTCTTGTGGCTCCAGGGATCTCCGCCAGTCTCAGCACTGGGCTGCAGGGGTCTTGTGGCTCTGGGGGTCTCCGCCAGTCTCAGCACTGGGCTACAGGGGTCTTGTAGCTCTGGGGGTCTCCACACTGGGCTACAGGGGTCTTTTGGCTCCGGGGGTCTGTCAATCTCAGCACTGGGCTGCAGTGGTCTTGTGGCTTCAGAGATCTCTGCTAGTTTCAGCACTGGGCTGCAGGGGTCTTGTGGATCCGGGGATCTCCGCCAGTCTCAGCACTGGGCTGCAGGGGTCTTGTGGCTCCGGGGGTCTCCACCAGTCTCAGCACTGGGCTGCAGGGTTCTTGTGGCTCTGGGGATATCCGCCAGTCTCAGCTCCGGGCTGCAGGGGTCTTGTGGCTTCGGGGTCTCTGTCAAGTCTCAGTACTGGGCTGCAGGTGTCATGTGGCTCCGGGGGTCTCCACCAGTCTCAGCACTGGGCTGCAGGGGTGTTGTGGGTCCGGGGATCTCCGCCAGTCTCAGCACTGGGCTGCGGGGGTCTTGTGGCTCTGGGGGTCTCTGCCAGTCTCAGCACTGGGCTGCACGGGTCTTGTGGCTCCGGGGATCTCCGCCTGTCTCAGCACTGGGCTGCAGGGGTCTTGTGGCTCCGGGGGTCTCTGCCAGTCTCAGCACTGGGCTGCAGGGGTCTTGTGGCTTCGGGGTCTCTGCCAGTCTCAGCACTGGGCTGCAGGGGTCTTGTGGCATTGGGGGTCTCCGCTAGTCCCAGGCTTCACGTTATATTATAGTTGCAAAGTGAATAATAACCATCAGCACTGGAGCCAGAGGGGATTTAGTAGAGTAGTTTGGGGGACATGTAGGATTTTTTTTTATCGCTTTTTTATTCTGCTGTTAGTGAGGTAGGATGTAGATAAAGACGGCAATTCTGCTGTTTTCTATTATGTGACTGTACGGCCCCTTTACACGACCGATCATGTTTTTCACAGATGCCATGTGTGCCCTATTTGACCTGCGGTGCTGCCCTCATGTCTGTGTTTTCCAGCAGCACAGATGACAAGGGCCAATAAAAGTCTATGAGTCTGTGTAAACATGCTGTACCTGTGCCGTCTGTGTGCTGTACGCGTGCTGTATGTGAGCCGTCCGTGTGATGTCTGTGAGCCGTCCGTGTGCTGTACGCCTGCTGTATGTGAGCTGTCCGTGTGATGTCTGTGAGCCGTCCGTGTGATGTGCGTGAGCCGTCCGTGTGATGTGCGTGAGCCGTCCGTGTGATGTGCGTGAGCCGTCCGTGTGATGTGCGTGAGCCGTCCGTGTGATGTGCGTGAGCCGTCCGTGTGATGTACGTGAGCCGTCCGTGTGATGTACGTGAGCCGTCCCTGTGATGTGCGTGAGCCGTCCGTGTGATGTGCGTGAGCCGTCCGTGTGATGTGCGTGAGCCGTCCGTGTGATGTGCGTGAGCCGTCCGTGTGATGTGCGTGAGCCGTCCGTGTGATGTGCGTGAGCCGTCCGTGTGATGTACGTGAGCCGTCCGTGTGATGTACGTGAGCCGTCCGTGTGATGTACGTGAGCCGTCCGTGTGATGTCCGTGTGATGTCCGCGAGCCGTCCGTGTGATGTACGCGAGCCGTCCGTGTGATGTACGCGAGCCGTCCGTGTGATGTACGCGAGCCGTCCGTGTGATGTACGCGAGCCGTCCGTGTGATGTACGCGAGCCGTCCGTGTGATGTACGCGAGCCGTCCGTGTGATGTACGCGAGCCGTCCGTGTGATGTCTGTGTGATGTACGTGTGATGTCCGTGTGATGTCTGTGAGCCGTCCGTGTGATGTACGTGAGCCGTCCGTGTGATGTACGCGAGCCGTCCGTGTGATGTACGCGAGCCGTCCGTGTGATGTCTGTGTGATGTACGTGTGATGTCCGTGTGATGTCTGTGAGCCGTCCGTGTGATGTACGTGAGCCGTCCGTGTGATGACCGTGAGCCGTCCGTGTGATGTCTGTGTGATGTACGTGTGATGTCTGTGAGCCGTCCGTGTGATGTACGTGAGCCGTCCGTGTGATGTACGTGAGCCGTCCGTGTGATGTACGCGAGCCGTCCGTGTGATGTACGCGAGCCGTCCGTGTGATGTACGCGAGCCGTCCGTGTGATGTACGCGAGCCGTCCGTGTGATGTACGTGAGCCGTCCGTGTGATGTACGCGAGCCGTCCGTGTGATGTACGCGAGCCGTCCGTGTGATGTACGCGAGCCGTCCGTGTGATGTACGTGAGCCGTCCGTGTGATGTACGCGAGCCGTCCGTGTGATGTACGCGAGCCGTCCGTGTGATGTACGCGAGCCGTCCGTGTGATGTACGTGAGCCGTCCGTGTGATGTCCGTGAGCCGTCCGTGTGATGTCCGTGAGCCGTCCGTGTGATGTCTGTGTGATGTCCGTGAGCCGTCCGTGTGATGTCCGTGAGCCGTCCGTGTGATGTACGTGTGATGTCAGTGAGCTGTCCGTGTGATGTCCGTGAGCCGTCCGTGTGATGTCTGTGTGATGTCCGTGAGCCGTCCGTGTGATGTCCGTGAGCCGTCCGTGTTATGTACGTGTGATGTCTGTGTGATGTCCGTGAGCCGTCCGTGTGATGTCCGTGAGCCGTCCGTGTGATGTACGTGTGATGTCCGTGAGCCGTCCGTGTGATGTCCGTGAGCCGTCCGTGTGATGTACGTGTGATGTCTGTGTGATGTCCTTGAGCCGTCCGTGTGATGTCCGTGAGCCGTCCGTGTGATGTACGTGTGATGTCTGTGAGCCGTCCGTGTGATGTCCGTGAGCCGTCCGTGTGATGTACGTGTGATGTCCGTGAGCCGTCCGTGTGATGTCCGTGAGCCGTCCGTGTGATGTCCGTGAGCCGTCCCGTGAGCCGTCCGTGTGATGTCTGTGTGATGTACGTGAGCCGTCCGTGTGATGTCTGTGTGATGTACGTGAGCCGTCCGTGTGATGTCTGTGTGATGTACGTGAGCCGTCCGTGTGATGTCTGTGTGATGTACGTGTGATGTACGTGTGATGTACGTGAGCCGTCTGTGTGATGTCTGTGAGCCGTCCGTGTGATGTACGTGAGCCGTCCGTTTGATGTACGTGAGCCGTCCGTGTGATGTACGTGAGCCGTCCGTGTGATGTACGTGAGCCGTCCGTGTGATGTCTGTGTGATGTACGTGAGCCGTCCGTGTGATGTCTGTGTGATGTACGTGAGCCGTCTGTGTGATGTACGTGTGATGTACGTGAGCCGTCTGTGTGATGTCTGTGAGCCGTCCGTGTGATGTCTGTGAGCCGTCCGTGTGATGTACGTGAGCCGTCTGTGTGATGTACGTGAGCCGTCCGTGTGATGTACGTGAGCCGTCCGTGTGATGTACGTGAGCCGTCCGTGTGATGTCCGTGAGCCGTCCGTGTGATGTCTGTGAGCCGTCCGTGTGATGTACGTGAGCCGTCCGTGTGATGTACGTGAGCCGTCCGTGTGATGTCCGTGAGCCGTCCGTGAGCCGTCCGTGTGATGTCCGTGTGATGTCCGTGTGATGTCCGTGAGCCGTCCGTGTGATGTCCGTGAGCCGTCCGTGTGATGTCCGTGAGCCGTCCGTGTGATGTCCGTGTGATGTCCGTGAGCCGTCCGTGTGATGTCCGTGAGCCGTCCGTGTGATGTACGTGTGATGTCCGTGAGCCGTCCGTGTGATGTCCGTGAGCCGTCCGTGTGATGTACGCGTGATGTCTGTGTGATGTCCGTGAGCCGTCCGTGTGATGTCCGTGAGCCGTCCGTGTGATGTCCGTGAGCCGTCCGTGTGATGTCCGTGAGCCGTCCGTGTGATGTACGTGTGATGTCTGTGTGATGTCCGTGAGCCGTCCGTGTGATGTCCGTGAGCCGTCCGTGTGATGTACGTGTGATGTCTGTGTGATGTCCGTGAGCCGTCCGTGTGATGTCCGTGAGCCGTCCGTGTGATGTCTGTGTGATGTCTGTGAGCCGTCCGTGTGATGTCCGTGTGATGTCCGTGAGCCGTCCGTGTGATGTACGTGTGATGTCCGTGAGCCGTCCGTGTGATGTCCGTGAGCCGTCCGTGTGATGTATGTGAGCCGTCCGTGTGATGTCCGTGAGCCTTCCGTGTGATGACCGTGAGCCTTCCGTGTGATGACCGTGAGCCTTCCGTGTGATGACCGTGAGCCGTCCGTGTGATGTCTGTGTGATGTACGTGAGCCGTCCGTGTGATGTCTGTGTGATGTACGTGAGCCGTCCGTGTGATGTCTGTGTGATGTACGTGTGATGTCTGTGAGCCGTCCGTGTGATGTCCGTGTGATGACCGTGAGCCGTCCGTGTGATGTCTGTGTGATGTACGTGAGCCGTCCGTGTGATGTCTGTGTGATGTACGTGTGATGTACGTGAGCCGTCCGTGTGATGTCTGTGAGCCGTCCGTGTGATGTCTGTGAGCCGTCCGTGTGATGTCCGTGAGCCGTCCGTGTGATGTCCGTGAGCCGTCCGTGTGCCGTCCGTGTGATGTACGTGAGACGTCCGTGTGATGTCCGTGAGCCGTCCGTGTGATGTACGTGAGCCGTCCGTGTGATGTACGTGAGCCGTCCGTGTGATGTACGTGAGCCGTCCGTGTGATGTCTGTGAGCCGTCCGTGTGATGTGCGTGAGCCGTCCGTGTGATGTACGTGAGCCGTCCGTGTGATGTACGTGAGCCGTCCGTGTGATGTACGTGAGCCGTCCGTGTGATGTACGTGAGCCGTCCGTGTGATGTACGTGAGCCGTCCATGTGATGTACACGAGCCGTCCGTGTGATGTACGTGAGCCGTCCGTGTGATGTACGCGAGCCGTCCGTGTGATGTACGCGAGCCGTCCGTGTGATGTACGCGAGCCGTCCGTGTGATGTACGCGAGCCGTCCGTGTGATGTACGCGAGCCGTCCGTGTGATGTCTGTGTGATGTACGTGTGATGTCCGTGTGATGTCTGTGAGCCGTCCGTGTGATGTACGTGAGCCGTCCGTGTGATGACCGTGAGCCGTCCGTGTGATGTCTGTGTGATGTACGTGTGATGTCTGTGTGATGTCTGTGAGCCGTCCGTGTGATGTACGTGAGCCGTCCGTGTGATGTACGCGAGCCGTCCGTGTGATGTACGCGAGCCGTCCGTGTGATGTACGCGAGCCGTCCGTGTGATGTACGCGAGCCGTCCGTGTGATGTACGCGAGCCGTCCGTGTGATGTACGCGAGCCGTCCGTGTGATGTACGCGAGCCGTCCGTGTGATGTACGTGAGCCGTCCGTGTGATGTACGTGAGCCGTCCGTGTGATGTACGTGAGCCGTCCGTGTGATGTACGCGAGCCGTCCGTGTGATGTCTGTGAGCCGTCCGTGTGATGTCCGTGAGCCGTCCGTGTGATGTACGTGAGCCGTCCGTGAGCCGTCCGTGTGATGTCCGTGATCCGTCCGTGTGATGTCCGTGAGCCGTCCGTGTGATGTCCGTGAGCCGTCCGTGTGATGTACGTGTGATGTCTGTGTGATGTCCGTGAGCCGTCCGTGTGATGTCCGTGAGCCGTCCGTGTGATGTACGTGTGATGTCAGTGAGCCGTCCGTGTGATGACCGTGAGCCGTCCGTGTGATGTCTGTGTGATGTACGTGAGCCGTCCGTGTGATGTCTGTGTGATGTACGTGAGCCGTCCGTGTGATGTCCGTGTGATGTCCGTGAGCCGTCCGTGTGATGTCCGTGAGCCGTCTGTGTGATGTCCGTGAGCCGTCCGTGTGATGTCCGTGAGCCGTCCGTGTGATGTCCGTGAGCCGTCCGTGTGCCGTCCGTGTGATGTACGTGAGCCGTCCGTGTGATGTACGTGAGCCGTCCGTGTGATGTACGTGAGCCGTCCGTGTGATGTCTGTGAGCCGTCCGTGTGATGTCTGTGAGCCGTCCGTGTGATGTACGTGAGCCGTCCGTGTGATGTACGTGAGCCGTCCGTGTGATGTACGTGAGCCGTCCGTGTGATGTACGTGAGCCGTCCGTGTGATGTACGTGAGCCGTCCGTGTGATGTACGTGAGCCGTCCGTGTGATGTCTGTGAGCCGTCCGTGTGATGTCTGTGAGCCGTCC
This sequence comes from Ranitomeya variabilis, assembly GCF_051348905.1. NCBI lineage: Eukaryota > Metazoa > Chordata > Amphibia > Anura > Dendrobatidae > Ranitomeya > Ranitomeya variabilis. Next base: position 775,448,940 of record NC_135235.1, on the reverse strand, counting down.
GTGTGATGTCTGTGAGCCGTCCGTGTGATGTCCGTGTGATGTCCGTGAGCCGTCCGTGTGATGTCCGTGAGCCGTCTGTGTGATGTCAGTGAGCCGTCCGTGTGATGTACGTGAGCCGTCCGTGTGATGTACGTGAGCCGTCCGTGTGATATACGTGAGCCGTCCGTGTGATGTACGTGAGCCGTCCGTGTGATGTCTGTGAGCCGTCCGTGTGATGTGCGTGAGCCGTCCGTGTGATGTACGTGAGCCGTCCGTGTGATGTACGTGAGCCGTCCGTGTGATGTACGTGAGCCGTCCGTGTGATGTACGTGAGCCGTCCGTGTGATGTACGTGAGCCGTCCGTGTGATGTCCGTGTGATGTACACGAGCCGTCCGTGTGATGTACGCGAGCCGTCCGTGTGATGTACGCGAGCCGTCCGTGTGATGTACGCGAGCCGTCCGTGTGATGTACGCGAGCCGTCCGTGTGATGTCTGTGTGATGTACGTGTGATGTCCGTGTGATGTCTGTGAGCCGTCCGTGTGATGTACGTGAGCCGTCCGTGTGATGTACGTGAGCCGTCCGTGTGATGTCCGTGTGATGTCCGTGAGCCGTCCGTGTGATGTACGCAAGCCGTCCGTGTGATGTACACGAGCCGTCCGTGTGATGTACGCGAGCCGTCCGTGTGATGTACGTGAGCCGTCCGTGTGATGTACGCGAGCCGTCCGTGTGATGTACGCGAGCCGTCCGTGTGATGTACGCGAGCCGTCCGTGTGATGTACGCGAGCCGTCCGTGTGATGTCTGTGTGATGTACGTGTGATGTCCGTGTGATGTCTGTGAGCCGTCCGTGTGATGTACGTGAGCCGTCCGTGTGATGTACGTGAGCCGTCCGTGTGATGTACGCGTGCCGTCCGTGTGATGTACGCGAGCCGTCCGTGTGATGTACGCGAGCCGTCCGTGTGATGTACGCGAGCCGTCCGTGTGATGTACGCGAGCCGTCCGTGTGATGTACGCGAGCCGTCCGTGTGATGTACGCGAGCCGTCCGTGTGATGTCTGTGTGATGTACGTGTGATGTCCGTGTGATGTCTGTGAGCCGTCCGTGTGATGTACGTGAGCCGTCCGTGTGATGTACGTGAGCCGTCCGTGTGATGTACGCGTGCCGTCCGTGTGATGTACGCGAGCCGTCCGTGTGATGTACGCGAGCCGTCCGTGTGATGTACGCGAGCCGTCCGTGTGATGTACGCGAGCCGTCCGTGTGATGTACGCGAGCCGTCCGTGTGATGTACGCGAGCCGTCCGTGTGATGTACGTGAGCCGTCCGTGTGATGTACGTGAGCCGTCCGTGTGATGTACGTGAGCCGTCCGTGTGATGTACGCGAGCCGTCCGTGTGATGTCTGTGAGCCGTCCGTGTGATGTCCGTGAGCCGTCCGTGTGATGTACGTGAGCCGTCCGTGTGATGTCCGTGAGCCGTCCGTGTGATGTCCGTGATCCGTCCGTGTGATGTCCGTGAGCCGTCCGTGTGATGTCCGTGAGCCGTCCGTGTGATGTACGTGTGATGTCTGTGTGATGTCCGTGAGCCGTCCGTGTGATGTCCGTGAGCCGTCCGTGTGATGTACGTGTGATGTCAGTGAGCCGTCCGTGTGATGACCGTGAGCCGTCCGTGTGATGTCTGTGTGATGTACGTGAGCCGTCCGTGTGATGTCTGTGTGATGTACGTGAGCCGTCCGTGTGATGTCCGTGAGCCGTCCGTGTGATGTCCGTGAGCCGTCTGTGTGATGTCCGTGAGCCGTCCGTGTGATGTCCGTGAGCCGTCCGTGTGATGTCCGTGAGCCGTCCGTGTGCCGTCCGTGTGATGTACGTGAGCCGTCCGTGTGATGTACGTGAGCCGTCCGTGTGATGTACGTGAGCCGTCCGTGTGATGTCTGTGAGCCGTCCGTGTGATGTCTGTGAGCCGTCCGTGTGATGTACGTGAGCCGTCCGTGTGATGTACGTGAGCCGTCCGTGTGATGTACGTGAGCCGTCCGTGTGATGTCTGTGAGCCGTCCGTGTGATGTCTGTGAGCCGTCCGTGTGATGTCTGTGAGCCGTCCGTGTGATATCTGTGAGCCGTCCGTGTGATGTCCGTGTGATGTCCGTGAGCCGTTCGTGAGCCGTCCGTGTGATGTCCGTGAGCCGTCTGTGTGATGTCAGTGAGCCGTCCGTGTGATGTACGTGAGCCGTCCGTGTGACGTACGTGAGCCGTCCGTGTGATATACGTGAGCCGTCCGTGTGATGTACGTGAGCCGTCCGTGTGATGTACGTGAGCCGTCCGTGTGATGTGCGTGAGCCGTCCGTGTGATGTCTGTGAGCCGTCCGTGTGATGTCCGTGAGCCGTCCGTGTGCCGTCCGTGTGATGTACGTGAGCCGTCCGTGTGATGTACGTGAGCCGTCCGTGTGATGTACGTGAGCCGTCCGTGTGATGTCTGTGAGCCGTCCGTGTGATGTACGTGAGCCGTCCGTGTGATGTACGTGAGCCGTCCGTGTGATGTACATGAGCCGTCCGTGTGATGTCTGTGAGCCGTCCGTGTGATGTCTGTGAGCCGTCCGTGTGATGTCTGTGAGCCGTCCGTGTGATGTCTGTGAGCCGTCCGTGTGATGTCCGTGTGATGTCCGTGAGCCGTCCGTGAGCCGTCCGTGTGATGTCCGTGAGCCGTCTGTGTGATGTCAGTGAGCCGTCCGTGTGATGTACGTGAGCCGTCCGTGTGATGTACGTGAGCCGTCCGTGTGATATACGTGAGCCGTCCGTGTGATGTACGTGAGCCGTCCGTGTGATGTCTGTGAGCCGTCCGTGTGATGTGCGTGAGCCGTCCGTGTGATGTACGTGAGCCGTCCGTGTGATGTACTTGAGCCGTCCGTGTGATGTACGTGAGCCGTCCGTGTGATGTACGTGAGCCGTCCGTGTGATGTACGTGAGCCGTCCGTGTGATGGACGCAAGCCGTCCGTGTGATGTACGCAAGCCGTCCGTGTGATGTACACGAGCCGTCCGTGTGATGTACGCGAGCCGTCCGTGTGATGTACGTGAGCCGTCCGTGTGATGTACGCGAGCCGTCCGTGTGATGTACGCGAGCCGTCCGTGTGATGTACGCGAGCCGTCCGTGTGATGTACGCGAGCCGTCCGTGTGATGTACGCGAGCCGTCCGTGTGATGTCTGTGTGATGTCCGTGTGATGTCTGTGAGCCGTCCGTGTGATGTACGTGAGCCGTCCGTGTGATGACCGTGAGCCGTCCGTGTGATGTACGTGTGATGTCTGTGTGATGTCTGTGAGCCGTCCGTGTGATGTACGTGAGCCGTCCGTGTGATGTACGTGAGCCGTCCGTGTGATGTACGCGAGCCGTCCGTGTGATGTACGCGAGCCGTCCGTGTGATGTACGCGAGCCGTCCGTGTGATGTACGCGAGCCGTCCGTGTGATGTACGCGAGCCGTCCGTGTGATGTACGCGAGCCGTCCGTGTGATGTACGCGAGCCGTCCGTGTGATGTACGCGAGCCGTCCGTGTGATGTACGTGAGCCGTCCGTGTGATGTACGTGAGCCGTCCGTGTGATGTACGTGAGCCGTCCGTGTGATGTACGTGAGCCGTCCGTGTGATGTACGTGAGCCGTCCGTGTGATGTCTGTGAGCCGTCCGTGTGATGTCCGTGAGCCGTCCGTGTGATGTACGTGAGCCGTCCGAGTGATGTCCGTGATCCGTCCGTGTGATGTCCGTGAGCCGTCCGTGTGATGTCCGTGAGCCGTCCGTGTGATGTACGTGTGATGTCTGTGTGATGTCCGTGAGCCGTCCGTGTGATGTCCGTGAGCCGTCCGTGTGATGTACGTGTGATGTCAGTGAGCCGTCCGTGTGATGTCCGTGAGCCGTCCGTGTGGTGTCCGTGTGATGTCCGTGAGCCGTCCGTGTTATGTACGTGTGATGTCTGTGTGATGTCCGTGAGCCGTCCGTGTGATGTCCGTGAGCCGTCCGTGTGATGTACGTGTGATGTCTGTGTGATGTCCGTGAGCCGTCCGTGTGATGTCCGTGAGCCGTCCGTGTGATGTCTCTGAGCCGTCCGTGTGATGTCCGTGAGCCGTCCGTGTGATGTACGTGTGATGTCCGTGAGCCGTCCGTGTGATGTCCGTGAGCCGTCCGTGTGATGTCCGTGAGCCGTCCCGTGAGCCGTCCGTGTGATGTCTGTGTGATGTACGTGAGCCGTCCGTGTGATGTCTGTGTGATGTACGTGAGCCGTCCGTGTGATGTCTGTGTGATGTACGTGTGATGTACGTGAGCCGTCTGTGTGATGTCTGTGAGCCGTCCGTGTGATGTACGTGAGCCGTCCATGTGATGTCTGTGTGATGTACGTGAGCCGTCCGTGTGATGTACGTGTGATGTACGTGAGCCGTCTGTGTGATGTACGTGAGCCGTCCGTGTGATGTACGTGAGCCGTCCGTGTGATGTACGTGAGCCGTCCGTGTGATGTACGTGAGCCGTCCGTGTGATGTCCGTGAGCCGTCCGTGTGGTGTCCGTGTGATGTCCGTGAGCCATCCGTGTTATGTACGTGTGATGTCTGTGTGATGTCTGTGTGATGTCCGTGAGCCGTCCGTGTGATGTCCGTGAGCCGTCCGTGTGATGTACGTGTGATGTCCATGAGCCGTCCGTGTGATGTACGTGTGATGTCTGTGTGATGTCCGTGAGCCGTCCGTGTGATGTCCGTGAGCCGTCCGTGTGATGTCTGTGAGCCGTCCGTGTGATGTACGCGAGCCGTCCGTGTGATGTACGCGAGCCGTCCGTGTGATGTACGCGAGCCGTCCGTGTGATGTACGCGAGCCGTCCGTGTGATGTACGCGAGCCGTCCGTGTGATGTACGCGAGCCGTCCGTGTGATGTACGCGAGCCGTCCGTGTGATGCACGCGAGCCGTCCGTGTGATGTACGCGAGCCGTCCGTGTGATGTACGCGAGCCGTCCGTGTGATGTACGCGAGCCGTCCGTGTGATGTACGCGAGCCGTCCGTGTGATGTACGCGAGCCGTCCGTGTGATGTACGTGAGCCGTCCGTGTGATGTACGTGAGCCGTCCGTGTGATGTACGTGAGCCGTCCGTGTGATGTACGTGAGCCGTCCGTGTGATGTACGTGAGCCGTCCGTGTGATGTACGTGAGCCGTCCGTGTGATGTCTGTGAGCCGTCCGTGTGATGTCCGTGAGCCGTCCGTGTGATGTACGTGAGCCGTCCGAGTGATGTCCGTGATCCGTCCGTGTGATGTCCGTGAGCCGTCCGTGTGATGTCCGTGAGCCGTCCGTGTGATGTACGTGTGATGTCTGTGTGATGTCCGTGAGCCGTCCGTGTGATGTCCGTGAGCCGTCCGTGTGATGTACGTGTGATGTCAGTGAGCCGTCCGTGTGATGTCCGTGAGCCGTCCGTGTGGTGTCCGTGTGATGTCCGTGAGCCGTCCGTGTTATGTACGTGTGATGTCTGTGTGATGTCCGTGAGCCGTCCGTGTGATGTCCGTGAGCCGTCCGTGTGATGTACGTGTGATGTCTGTGTGATGTCCGTGAGCCGTCCGTGTGATGTCCGTGAGCCGTCCGTGTGATGTCTCTGAGCCGTCCGTGTGATGTCCGTGAGCCGTCCGTGTGATGTACGTGTGATGTCCGTGAGCCGTCCGTGTGATGTCCGTGAGCCGTCCGTGTGATGTCCGTGAGCCGTCCCGTGAGCCGTCCGTGTGATGTCTGTGTGATGTACGTGAGCCGTCCGTGTGATGTCTGTGTGATGTACGTGAGCCGTCCGTGTGATGTCTGTGTGATGTACGTGTGATGTACGTGAGCCGTCTGTGTGATGTCTGTGAGCCGTCCGTGTGATGTACGTGAGCCGTCCATGTGATGTCTGTGTGATGTACGTGAGCCGTCCGTGTGATGTACGTGTGATGTACGTGAGCCGTCTGTGTGATGTACGTGAGCCGTCCGTGTGATGTACGTGAGCCGTCCGTGTGATGTACGTGAGCCGTCCGTGTGATGTACGTGAGCCGTCCGTGTGATGTCCGTGAGCCGTCCGTGTGGTGTCCGTGTGATGTCCGTGAGCCATCCGTGTTATGTACGTGTGATGTCTGTGTGATGTCTGTGTGATGTCCGTGAGCCGTCCGTGTGATGTCCGTGAGCCGTCCGTGTGATGTACGTGTGATGTCCATGAGCCGTCCGTGTGATGTACGTGTGATGTCTGTGTGATGTCCGTGAGCCGTCCGTGTGATGTCCGTGAGCCGTCCGTGTGATGTCTGTGAGCCGTCCGTGTGATGTCCGTGAGCCGTCCGTGTGATGTCCGTGAGCCGTCCGTGTGATGTCTGTGTGATGTCCGTGAGCCGTACGTGTGATGTCCGTGAGCCGTCCGTGTGATGTCCGTGAGCCGTCCGTGTGATGTACGTGTGATGTCCGTGAGATGTACGTGTGATGTCTGTGTGATGTCCGTGAGCCGTCCGTGTGATGTCTGTGAGCCGTCCGTGTGATGTCCGTGAGCCGTCCGTGTGATGTACGTGTGATGTCCATGAGCCGTCCGTGTGATGTACGTGTGATGTCTGTGTGATGTCCGTGAGCCGTCCGTGTGATGTCCGTGAGCCGTCCGTGTGATGTCTGTGAGCCGTCCGTGTGATGTCCGTGATCCGTCCGTGTGATGTCCGTGAGCCGTCCGTGTGATGTCTGTGTGATGTCCGTGAGCCGTCCGTGTGATGTCCGTGAGCCGTCCGTGTGATGTACGTGTGATGTCAGTGAGCCGTCCGTGTGATGTCCGTGAGCCGTCCGTGTGATGTCCGTGAGCCGTCCGTGTTATGTACGTGTGATGTCTGTGTGATGTCCGTGAGCCGTCCGTGTGATGTCCGTGAGCCGTCCGTGTGATGTACGTGTGATGTCCATGAGCCGTCAGTGTGATGTCCGTGAGCCGTCCGTGTGATGTACGTGTGATGTCTGTGTGATGTCCGTGAGCCGTCCGTGTGATGTCCGTGAGCCGTCCGTGTGATGTCTGTGAGCCGTCCGTGTGATGTCCGTGAGCCGTCCGTGTGATGTACGTGTGATGTCCGTGAGCCGTCCGTGTGATGTCCGTGAGCCGTCCGTGTGATGTCCGTGAGCCGTCCCGTGAGCCGTCCGTGTGATGTCTCTGTGATGTACGTGAGCCGTCCGTGTGATGTCTGTGTGATGTACGTGAGCCGTCCGTGTGATGTCTGTGTGATGTACGTGTGATGTACGTGAGCCGTCTGTGTGATGTCTGTGAGCCGTCCGTGTGATGTACGTGAGCCGTCCATGTGATGTCTGTGTGATGTACGTGAGCCGTCCGTGTGATGTCTGTGTGATGTACGTGTGATGTACGTGAGCCGTCTGTGTGATGTACGTGAGCCGTCCGTGTGATGTACGTGAGCCGTCCGTGTGATGTACGTGAGCCGTCCGTGTGATGTACGTGAGCCGTCCGTGTGATGTACGTGAGCCGTCCGTGTGATGTACGTGAGCCGTCCGTGTGATGTCCGTGTGATGTCCGTGAGCCGTCCGTGTGATGTCCGTGAGCCGTCCGTGTGATGTCCGTGAGCCGTCCGTGTGATGTCCGTGAGCCGTCCGTGTGATGTCCGTGAGCCGTCCGTGTGATGTCCGTGAGCCGTCCGTGTGATGTCTGTGTGATGTCCGTGAGCCGTACGTGTGATGTCCGTGAGCCGTCCGTGTGATGTACGTGTGATGTCTGTGTGATGTCCGTGAGATGTACGTGTGATGTCTGTGTGATGTCCGTGAGCCGTCCGTGTGATGTCCGTGAGCCGTCCGTGTGATGTCTGTGAGCCGTCCGTGTGATGTCCGTGAGAAGTCCGTGTGATGTACGTGTGATGTCCGTGAGCCGTCCGTGTGATGTCCGTGTGATGTCCGTGAGCCGTCCGTGTGATGACCGTGAGCCGTCCGTGTGATGTCTGTGTGATGTACGTGAGCCGTCCGTGTGATGTCTGTGTGATGTACGTGTGATGTCTGTGAGCCGTCCGTGTGATGTCCGTGATGACCGTGAGCCGTCCGTGTGATGTCTGTGTGATGTACGTGAGCCGTCCGTGTGATGTCTGTGTGATGTACGTGAGCCGTCCGTGTGATGTCCGTGAGCCGTCCGTGTGATGTACGCAAGCCGTCCGTGTGATGTACACGAGCCGTCCGTGTGATGTACGCGAGCCGTCCGTGTGATGTACGCGAGCCGTCCGTGTGATGTACGCGAGCCGTCCGTGTGATGTACGCGAGCCGTCCGTGTGATGTCTGTGATGTCCGTGTGATGTCTGTGAGCCGTCCGTGTGATGTACGTGAGCTGTCCGTGTGATGACCGTGAGCCGTCCGTGTGATGTCTGTGTGATGTACGTGTGATGTACGTGTGATGTCTGTGTGATGTCTGTGTGATGTCTGTGAGCCGTCCGTGTGATGTACGTGAGCCGTCCGTGTGATGTACGTGAACCGTCCGTGTGATGTACGTGAGCCGTCCGTGTGATGTACGTGAGCCGTCCGTGTGATGTACGCGAGCCGTCCGTGTGATGTCTGTGAGCCGTCCGTGTGATGTCCGTGAGCCGTCCGTGTGATGTACGTGAGCCGTCCGTGAGCCGTCCGTGTGATGTCCGTGATCCGTCCGTGTGATGTCCGTGAGCCGTCCGTGTGATGTCTGTGTGATGTCCGTGAGCCGTCCGTGTGATGTCCGTGAGCCGTCCGTGTGATGTACGTGTGATGTCAGTGAGCCGTCCGTGTGATGTCCGTGAGCCGTCCGTGTGGTGTCCGTGTGATGTCCGTGAGCCGTCCGTGTTATGTACGTGTGATGTCTGTGTGATGTCCGTGAGCCGTCCGTGTGATGTCCGTGAGCCGTCCGTGTGATGTACGTGTGATGTCCATGAGCCGTCCGTGTGATGTCCGTGAGCCGTCCGTGTGATGTCTGTGTGATGTCCGTGAGCCGTCCGTGTGATGTCCGTGAGCCGTCCGTGTGATGTCTGTGAGCCGTCCGTGTGATGTCCGTGAGCCGTCCGTGTGATGTACGTGTGATGTCCGTGAGCCGTCCGTGTGATGTCCGTGAGCCGTCCCGTGAGCCGTCCGTGTGATGTCTGTGTGATGTACGTGAGCCGTCCGTGTGATGTACGTGTGATGTACGTGAGCCGTCCGTGTGATGTCCATGAGCCGTCCGTGTGATGTCCGTGAGCCGTCCGTGTGATGTCTGTGTGATGTCCGTGAGCCGTCCGTGTGATGTCCGTGAGCCGTCCGTGTGATGTCTGTGAGCCGTCCGTGTGATGTCCGTGAGCCGTCCGTGTGATGTACGTGTGATGTCCGTGAGCCGTCCGTGTGATGTCCGTGAGCCGTCCCGTGAGCCGTCCGTGTGATGTCTGTGTGATGTACGTGAGCCGTCCATGTGATGTCTGTGTGATGTACGTGAGCCGTCCATGTGATGTCTGTGTGATGTACGTGAGCCGTCCGTGTGATGTCCGTGAGCCGTCTGTGTGATGTACGTGAGCCGTCCGTGTGTTGTACGTGAGCCGTCCGTGTGATGTACGTGAGCCGTCCGTGTGATGTACGTGAGCCGTCCGTGTGATGTCCGTGTGATGTCCGTGAGCCGTCCGTGTGATGTCTGTGAGCCGTCCGTGTGATGTCCGTGAGCCGTCCGTGTGATGTCCGTGAGCCGTCCGTGTGATGTCCGTGAGCCGTCCATGTGATGTCCGTGAGCCGTCCGTGAGCCGTCCGTGTGATGTCTGTGTGATGTCCGTGAGCCGTCCGTGTGATGTCCGTGAGCCGTCCGTGTGATGTACGTGTGATGTCTGTGTGATGTCCGTGAGATGTACGTGTGATGTCTGTGTGATGTCCGTGAGCCGTCCGTGTGATGTCCGTGAGCCGTCCGTGTGATGTCCGTGAGAAGTCCGTGTGATGTACGTGAGCCGTCCGTGTGATGTCCGTGAGCCGTCCGTGTGATGACCGTGAGCCGTCCGTGTGATGTCTGTGTGATGTACGTGAGCCGTCCGTGTGATGTCTGTGTGATGTACGTGTGATGTCTGTGAGCCGTCCGTGTGATGTCCGTGATGACCGTGAGCCGTCCGTGTGATGTACGTGAGCCGTCCGTGTGATGTACGTGAGCCGTCCGTGTGATGTACGTGAGCCGTCCGTGTGATGTACGTGAGCCGTCCGTGTGATGTACGTGAGCCGTCCGTGTGATGTCCGTGTGATGTCCGTGAGCCGTCCGTGTGATGTCTGTGAGCCGTCCGTGTGATGTCCGTGAGCCGTCCGTGTGATGTCCGTGAGCCGTCCGTGTGATGTCCGTGAGCCGTCCGTGTGATGTCCGTGAGCCGTCCGTGTGATGTCCGTGAGCCGTCCGTGTGATGTCTGTGTGATGTCCGTGAGCCGTACGTGTGATGTCCGTGAGCCGTCCGTGTGATGTACGTGTGATGTCTGTGTGATGTCCGTGAGATGTACGTGTGATGTCTGTGTGATGTCAGTGAGCCGTCCGTGTGATGTCCGTGAGCCGTCCGTGTGGTGTCCGTGTGATGTCCGTGAGCCATCCGTGTTATGTACGTGTGATGTCTGTGTGATGTCCGTGAGCCGTCCGTGTGATGTCTGTGAGCCGTCCGTGTGATGTCCGTGAGAAGTCCGTGTGATGTACGTGTGATGTCCGTGAGCCGTCCGTGTGATGTCCGTGTGATGTCCGTGAGCCGTCCGTGTGATGACCGTGAGCCGTCCGTGTGATGTCTGTGTGATGTACGTGAGCCGTCCGTGTGATGTCTGTGTGATGTACGTGTGATGTCTGTGAGCCGTCCGTGTGATGTCCGTGATGACCGTGAGCCGTCCGTGTGATGTCTGTGTGATGTACGTGAGCCGTCCGTGTGATGTCTGTGTGATGTACGTGTGATGTACGTGAGCCGTCCGTGTGATGTCCGTGAGCCGTCCGTGTGATGTACGCAAGCCGTCCGTGTGATGTACACGAGCCGTCCGTGTGATGTACGCGAGCCGTCCGTGTGATGTACGCGAGCCGTCCGTGTGATGTACGCGAGCCGTCCGTGTGATGTACGCGAGCCGTCCGTGTGATGTACGCGAGCCGTCCGTGTGATGTCTGTGATGTCCGTGTGATGTCTGTGAGCCGTCCGTGTGATGTACGTGAGCTGTCCGTGTGATGACCGTGAGCCGTCCGTGTGATGTCTGTGTGATGTACGTGTGATGTCTGTGAGCCGTCCGTGTGATGTACGTGAGCCGTCCGTGTGATGTACGTGAACCGTCCGTGTGATGTACGTGAACCGTCCGTGTGATGTACGTGAGCCGTCCGTGTGATGTACGTGAGCCGTCCGTGTGATGTACGCGAGCCGTCCGTGTGATGTCTGTGAGCCGTCCGTGTGATGTCCGTGAGCCGTCCGTGTGATGTACGTGAGCCGTCCGTGAGCCGTCCGTGTGATGTCCGTGATCCGTCCGTGTGATGTCCGTGAGCCGTCCGTGTGATGTACGTGTGATGTCTGTGTGATGTCCGTGAGCCGTCCGTGTGATGTCCGTGAGCCGTCCGTGTGATGTACGTGTGATGTCAGTGAGCCGTCCGTGTGATGTCCGTGAGCCGTCCGTGTGATGTACGTGAGCCGTCCGTGTGATGTACGTGAGCCGTCCGTGTGATGTACGTGAGCCGTCCGTGTGATGTACGTGAGCCGTCCGTGTGATGTCCGTGTGATGTCCGTGAGCCGTCCGTGTGATGTCTGTGAGCCGTCCGTGTGATGTCCGTGAGCCGTCCGTGTGATGTCCGTGAGCCGTCCGTGTGATGTCCGTGAGCCGTCCGTGTGATGTCCGTGAGCCGTCCGTGTGATGTCTGTGTGATGTCCGTGAGCCGTACGTGTGATGTCCGTGAGCCGTCCGTGTGATGTACGTGTGATGTCTGTGTGATGTCCGTGAGATGTACGTGTGATGTCTGTGTGATGTCCGTGAGCCGTCCGTGTGATGTCCGTGAGCCGTCCGTGTGATGTCTGTGAGCCGTCCGTGTGATGTCCGTGAGAAGTCCGTGTGATGTACGTGTGATGTCCGTGAGCCGTCCGTGTGATGTCCGTGAGCCGTCCGTGTGATGTCTGTGTGATGTCCGTGAGCCGTACGTGTGATGTCCGTGAGCCGTCCGTGTGATGTACGTGTGATGTCTGTGTGATGTCCGTGAGATGTACGTGTGATGTCTGTGTGATGTCCGTGAGCCGTCCGTGTGATGTCCGTGAGCCGTCCGTGTGATGTCTGTGAGCCGTCCGTGTGATGTCCGTGAGAAGTCCGTGTGATGTACGTGTGATGTCCGTGAGCCGTCCGTGTGATGTCTGTGAGCCGTCCGTGTGATGTCCGTGATGACCGTGAGCCGTCCGTGTGATGTCTGTGTGATGTACGTGAGCCGTCCGTGTGATGTCTGTGTGATGTACGTGTGATGTCTGTGAGCCGTCCGTGTGATGTCCGTGATGACCGTGAGCCGTCCGTGTGATGTCTGTGTGATGTACGTGAGCCGTCCGTGTGATGTCTGTGTGATGTACGTGTGATGTACGTGAGCCGTCCGTGTGATGTCCGTGTGATGTCCGTGAGCCGTCCGTGTGATGTACGCAAGCCGTCCGTGTGATGTACACGAGCCGTCCGTGTGATGTACGCGAGCCGTCCGTGTGATGTACGCGAGCCGTCCGTGTGATGTACGCGAGCCGTCCGTGTGATGTACGCGAGCCGTCCGTGTGATGTACGCGAGCCGTCCGTGTGATGTCTGTGATGTCCGTGTGATGTCTGTGAGCCGTCCGTGTGATGTACGTGAGCTGTCCGTGTGATGACCGTGAGCCGTCCGTGTGATGTCTGTGTGATGTACGTGTGATGTCTGTGTGATGTCTGTGAGCCGTCCGTGTGATGTACGTGAGCCGTCCGTGTGATGTACGTGAACCGTCCGTGTGATGTACGTGAGCCGTCCGTGTGATGTACGTGAGCCGTCCGTGTGATGTACGCGAGCCGTCCGTGTGATGTCTGTGAGCCGTCCGTGTGATGTCCGTGAGCCGTCCGTGTGATGTACGTGAGCCGTCCGTGAGCCGTCCGTGTGATGTCCGTGATCCGTCCGTGAGCCGTCCGTGTGATGTCTGTGTGATGTCCGTGAGCCGTCCGTGTGATGTACGTGTGATGTCAGTGAGCCGTCCGTGTGATGTCCGTGAGCCGTCCGTGTGGTGTCCGTGTGATGTCCGTGAGCCGTCCGTGTTATGTACGTGTGATGTCTGTGTGATGTCCGTGAGCCGTCCGTGTGATGTCCGTGAGCCGTCCGTGTGATGTACGTGTGATGTCCATGAGCCGTCCGTGTGATGTCCATGAGCCGTCCGTGTGATGTCCGTGAGCCGTCCGTGTGATGTCCGTGAGCCGTCCGTGTGATGTACGTGTGATATCCGTGAGCCGTCCGTGTGATGTCCGTGAGCCGTCCGTGTGATGTCTGTGAGCCGTCCGTGTGATGTCCGTGAGCCGTCCGTGTGATGTACGTGTGATATCCGTGAGCCGTCCGTGTGATGTCCGTGAGCCGTCCGTGTGATGTCTGTGAGCCGTCCGTGTGATGTCTGTGAGCCGTCCGTGTGATGTGAGCGCTCAGTGTCTCCTGTACTGGCTGCCATCAGTGTGATGACGTCACCACAGCTCAGGTTCTCACAGTCCGGCACAGTGGGGGGGCCGCCAGGATGAGGCCGGATTACTGGGAAGAGCTCCGCCCCTCACCACAGTGTGTGCACGGCGGACACAGGGATTACGGTAGGCGGCCCCGCTCGGGGAATTTCCTGCCCGTTACCGGGAACCGCTTCTTCTCGCGGTGTTTGCTGTCACTGCTTCCCGCGTTACTCGGAAGCGCCAAGCAGGGAACGTCGGGAAATGTAGTCCCGTGCCTTGTCAGCTTCACGTGACGGCTGAGGGCGGGGCCTCCAGGCGGCTGCGCAGTAGGGGGCAGCACACTGCTGGTGGGAGCTGGAGCCGCACAGTGCGGTCAGGACACGGCAGGGATCTGTGCTCTCCTGCCGGGTGAGCCTGGGCTGTATAGCCGCTGCCTGCCCCTGTAATGGCGGCTTCTCTGCCTGCACTAAGGACACGCCCCCAGTGTGACACGCCCAGGAAATGACGTCACACCTGGGCGGAGCCGCACAGTCCAGTGTTTCCACCAGAAGCTCCTTCTTCCCCCAGTGGATTATTCCCGGTGTGCGGCTCTGCAGGTGCGGTCCTCGTCCCCCTCCTCCTATACCGCCACCATACTCCGCTCCCTCACTATAGCGCTTATTCACACCTGGCAGTCCTGGCTGTGTCTGTGCAGTGAGTGCGGTTTCCTCTTTGTCTCCACCCAGTATTGTCCTCCCCTGTGTCCCGGCCGCTGTTAGGCGTCTTTCACACTAGCGTCGTGCACTGCACATCGCAATGCAAAAAACACATCCTGCAAAATTGCTTGCAGGATGCGTTTTTTCTCCATAGACTTTTATTAATGACGCAGTGCGACGCATTGCCACATGTCGGACCGTCGCCACCAGAAAACGTAACGTTGTTTGGTGCGTCGTTCCTGTCTTTTCCAACCGCGCATGCGCGGCCGGAACTCCGCCTCCCCGGAGCTCACCATGGGGCAGCGGATGCGTTGAAATACAGCATCCGCTGCCCCCGTTGTGCGGCGCATTCACTGCTAGCGTCGGTACCACACAATTTGTCGTGCGTCGTCCGGCGCTAGTGTGAAAGTAGCCTAAGGATACGTTCACATTTGCGTTGTTGGGCACAGCGTCGGCGACGCAACCCAAAACTCATATACACAATGCAGCGTTTTTGGATGCATGCATTGTCATAAAATAGTAAAGTACAGGAAATTAGGCGCAGGGAAAACACTACATGTAGGGTCGTTCACGCCCTGTCTGGTGCGTCAAAATGACGCATGTTTCATAAAACACATTACAACGCATACCGGCGCATGTCCATGCACCCCCCATCTTAAAGATAGGGACGCATGCGTCGGTATCCGTCACTGACGCTGCGCCCAACAACGCAAATGTGAACGTAGCCTAAGAATTCTCCCTTCTTCCCCCACATGGTAATATTCACCTACAGGGGCCATAAGTCCTGCTATGTGGCCGTAACTAGTATTACTGGCCCCTGTGTGCCCCTATATATTACAACTGGCCCCTGTGTGCCCCCATATATTACTACTGCCCCCTGTGTGCCCCCATATATTACTACTGGCCCCTGTGTGCCCCCATATATTACTACTGGCCCCTGTGTGCCCCCATATATTACTACTGGCCCCTGTGTGCCCCCATATATTACTACTGGCCCCTGTGTGCCCCCATATATTACTACTGGCCCCTGTGTGCCTCCATATAATACTACTGGCCCCTGTGTGCCTCCATATATTACTACTGGCCCCTGTTTGCCCCCATATATTACTACTGTCCCCTGTGTGCCCCCATATATTACCACTGGCCCCTGTGTGCCCCCATATATTACTACTGGTCCCTGTGTGCCCCCATATATTACTACGGCAAATTTTAGGCCACACCTCTGACCACACCCATTTCACAACTAGCCACGCCCCAACCACACCCATTTAGCACTTCTGATCACAATGTTTCGTAAACAATAATTATGAATAAAAAAATATGGCCACACACGACGCTCCATACTGTACAATGGCCACACACGACGCTCCATAGTGTACAATGGCCACACACGACACTCCATAGTGTACAATGGCCACACACGACGCTCCATACTGTACAATGGCCACACACGACGCTCCATACTGTACAATGTCCACACACGACGCTCCATACTGTACAATGGCCACACATGATGCTCCATACTGTACAATGGCCACACATGACGCTCCATACTGTATAATGGCCACACATGACACTCCATACTGTATAATGGCCATACATGATGCTCCATACTGTATAATGGCCACACATGACGCTCCATACTGTATAATGGCCACACATGACACTCCATACTGTATAATGACCCCACATGATGCTCCATACTGTATAATGGCCACACATGACGCTCAATACTGTATAATGGCCACACATGACACTCCATACTGTATAATGGCCACACATGACGCTCCATACTGTACAATGGCCATAGGCCACATTATGCTCCATAGTGTATAATAGCCCCATATAATGCTTCGTACTGTATAATGGCCACACATGATGCTGCGTACTGTATAATGGCCACACATGATGCTCCATACTGTATAATGGCCACACATGATGTTCCTTACTGTATAATGGCTCCACATGATGTTCCATACTGTATAATGGCCACACATAATGCTCCATACTGTATAATGGCCACATTATGTTCCATACTGTATAATGGCCCCACATGATGCTGCGTACAGTATACTTGCCCCACGTGATGGTCCATACAGTATAATGGCGCCACATGATGCTTTGTACAGTATAATGGCCCCACACGATGCTGGGTATAGTATAATGGCCACACATAATGCTGGGTACAGTATAATGGCCCCTCACGATGCTCCATACAGTATAATGGCCCCACACAATGCTGGGTACAGTATAATGGCCACACATGGTTACCCCACCCCCATCATTGCCTTCTCCATCACTACACACAGACACCTTTCACCGCGCTCCCTCGCAGCAGCTGGCAACTTCCACTCCCACGGCGCTGAATGGTGTCATCCAGCTGCGCCGCTGACTGCTCACGTCGCTGCAGCTGTGATACGCCACTGATAAAGACCTGTGTCTCCTGTGCCAGTCAGTGTCAGAGCAAGGAGCAATATCTGCTCCGATCCGACACAGCCAGCGTCCGCTCCGTACACCTCATACACATGCGACTCCGCTCCATACACCTCGTACACACACGACTCCGCTCCATACACCTTGCTCATACGGCTCTGCTCCGTACACCTCATACACACACGGCTCCTCCCCATACACCTTGTACACACACGGCTCCACTCCATACACTTCGTACACACACAGCTCTGCTCCGTACACCTCATACACACACGGCTCCTCTCCATACACTTTGCACATGCGGCTCCACTCCGTACACCTCAGACACACACGGCTCCTCTCCATACATCTCGTACACACACGGCTCCGCTCCGTACACATTGCACACGCTGCTCCGCTCCGTGTACCTTGCACACACATGGCTCCGCTCCGTGTACCTTGTACACACATGGCTCTGCTCCGTACACCTCATACACATACGGCTCCTCTCCATACATCTTGTACACACACGGCTCCACTCCGTACACCTCGTACACACACGACTCCGCTCCATACACCTTGCACATGCGGCTCCGTACACCTCGTACACATACGGCTCCACTCCGTACACTTCGTACACACACGGCTCTGCTCCATACACCTTATACACACACGGCTCCGCTCCGTACACCTCATACACACACGGCTCCTCTCCATACATCTCGTACACACATGGCTCCACTCCGTACACACACGGCTCAGCTCCGTACACCTCATACACACACGGCTCCGCTCCATACACATTGCACACGCTGCTCCACTCCGTATACCTTGTACACACATGGCTCTGCTCCGCTCACCTCGTACACATGCTGTTCCGCTCCGTACACCTCGTACACACAGCTCCGTACACATCTTACACGACTCTGCTCCATACACCTTTCACACGCTGCTCCGATCCATACACCTTGTACACACACGGCTCTGCTACATCCACACTGTAAACACCTCCTGACCTCACACATATGCTTACCTTCCAGCGTCATGACAACCAGCAGAGTCCTGTACACGGAGGTCCTCCCGATCATGTGACCCCCTGACTCCTCCCATCCTGTGACTTTATCACAGGTCCTGAGCCTGTGCGCACAGAGCAGCCAATATGCTGCAGTTCTCTGCGGGACGGGTGCAGGGGCTCAGGGAGCTCACCGGGTGATATACACACCTCCCAACCAGTGCGGGACAACTAATGTCCCGCCCGGGATCGCAGGGTTGACTGTCAAAATCGGGACAGTCCGGCTGGTTCCGGGATGGTTGGGAGGTATGGTTGTGGGTTAGTGTTAAGGGGGGCTGTCACGATTCACACCGTGACTGTAAAGATCCCTTAGCCGCGGCCAGCAGTTTGTCACGAAATCCACAGGGATTCCTGACCACTGCCACCAATATGTCACGGATTGGGGTGACTTTAGACCAACAGACGGCTATCACATGTGCAGGGGGCTTATCTTGGTTATCCCTCCACTGCCACAATGTGATGAAAAGAACACACACAAGGTTATTGACCTCTTAGTTTACAGCAGGGGCTTATTTTAGGTATCCCACTGCTCTTCAATATACCATGAACTGCAGGGATTTGTGTATATCCCGCTTACAGTTCCACTTAACCCTTGCAGCTCTCTGGCGCCCCCCTTACCGTCAGGTCAGATTAGGTACTGCACCTAGGGTAATTAGTCGCCAGAAAGGCTGCCTGCTATGTACTGGCTATTGGGCACGCTGCAGCGACGCGATAACTACTCCCACTCAGGCAGGAACAATAATTATCAAGCCACAGTCGCTACAGTGACACCCAAAGGCCTGCACAGTACACGGTATTACTGCCACCAGCTTCGATTCAACGGGTCCGAAGCTAACCCAAAACAGTAGCGTAATTTCCCTTCAAGAGACTTAGGGTACTGTCATGATCTCAATGGCAAGAGAACATAGCATCAGCATATATAGGAACTAGCTCTTGGAAGATGGGAACTGAGCTGACCATGAACTAAACCTACCGCACAACTAGCAGTGGCCGGGTAGCATTCCTACGTTTTATCCCTAGATGCCCAGCGCCAGCCGGAGGACTAAATAATGCTAGCAGAGGAAAATATTAGTCCTAGCTCACCTCTAGAGAAATACCCCGAAAGGAGACAGAGGCCCCCCACATGTATTGGCGGTGAATTAAGATGAAATAACAAACGTAGTATGAAAATAGGTTTAGCAAATTTGAGGTCCACTTACTAGATAGCAGAAGACAGAAAGGACACTTTCATGGTCAGCTGAAAACCCTATCAAAACACCATCCAGAAATTACTTTAAAACTCAGGCATTAACTCATAACACCAGAGTGGCAATTCCTGTTCACAAGAGCTTTCCAGACACAGTAACAAAACTACAGCTGTGAACTGGACAAAAATGCAAAAACAAACATGGACAAGAGTCCAACTTATCTAGTAGTTGTCTAGGAGCAGGAACAAGCACAGAGAGGCTTCTGATAACATTGTTGACCGGCAAGCAACTAACAGAGAAGCAAGGTTATATAGCGACTCCCACATCTTGATGGGAACAGGTGAACAGAGAAGATGAAGACACCAGTTCAATTCCACCAGTAGCCACCGGGGGAGCCCAGAATCCAAATTCACAACAGTACCCCCCCCTCAAGGAGGGGGCACCGAACCCTCACTAGAACCACCAGGGCGATCAGGATGGGCCCTATGAAAGGCACGAACCAGATCAGAGGCATGAACATCAGATGCATTCACCCAAGAATTATCCTCCTGGCCGTATCCCTTCCACTTGACCAGATACTGGAGTCTCCGTCTGGAAACACGGGAGTCTAAGATTTTCTCCACAACGTACTCCAACTCACCCTCAACCAACACCGGAGCAGGAGGCTCAACGGAAGGCACAACCGGTACCTCATACCTGCGCAATAACGACCGATGAAAAACGTTATGAATAGAAAAGGACGCAGGGAGGTCCAAACGGAAAGAAACAGGGTTAAGAATCTCCAATATCTTATACGGGCCGATGAACCGAGGCTTAAACTTAGGAGAAGAGACCCTCATAGGGACAAAACGAGAAGACAACCACACCAAATCCCCAACACAAAGCCGAGGACCAACACGACGGTGGCGGTTGGCAAAAAGCTGAGTCTTCTCCTGGGACAACTTCAAATTGTCCACCACCTGCCCCCAGATCTGATGCAATCTCTCCACCACAGCATCCACTCCAGGACAATCCGAAGATTCCACCTGACCAGAGGAAAATCGAGGATGAAACCCCGAATTACAGAAAAACGGGGACACCAAAGTGGCAGAGCTGGCCCGATTATTGAGAGCGAACTCCGCCAATGGCAAAAAAGCAACCCAATCATCCTGGTCAGCAGACACAAAACACCTCAGATATGTCTCCAGGGTCTGATTAGTCCGCTCGGTCTGGCCATTAGTCTGAGGATGGAAAGCGGACGAAAAAGATAAATCTATGCCCATCCTAGCACAGAATGCCCGCCAAAATCTAGACACAAATTGGGTTCCTCTGTCAGAAACGATATTCTCAGGAATACCATGCAAACGAACAACATTTTGAAAAAACAGAGGAACCAACTCGGAAGAAGAAGGCAACTTGGGCAGGGGAACCAAATGGACCATCTTAGAGAAACGGTCACACACCACCCAGATGACAGACATCTTCTGAGAAACAGGCAGATCTGAAATAAAATCCATCGAGATGTGCGTCCAAGGCCTCTTAGGAATAGGCAAGGGCAACAATAATCCACTAGCCCGAGAACAACAAGGCTTGGCCCGAGCACAACCGTCACAAGACTGCACAAAGCCTCGCACATCTCGTGACAGGGAAGGCCACCAGAAGGACCTTGCCACCAAATCCCTGGTACCAAAAATTCCAGGATGACCTGCCAACGCAGAAGAATGAACCTCAGAGATGACTCTACTGGTCCAATCATCAGGAACAAACAGTTTATCAGGTGGGCAACGATCCGGTCTATCCGCCTGAAACTCCTGCAAGGCCCGCCGCAGGTCTGGAGAAACGGCTGACAATATCACTCCATCCTTAAGGATACCTGTGGGCTCAGAGTTACCAGGCGAGTCAGGTTCAAAACTCCTAGAAAGGGCATCCGCCTTAACATTCTTAGAACCCGGTAGGTATGACACCACAAAATTAAACCGAGAGAAAAATAATGACCAGCGCGCCTGTCTAGGATTCAGGCGCCTGGCGGTCTCAAGATAAATCAAATTTTTGTGGTCAGTCAATACCACCACCTGATGTCTGGCCCCCTCAAGCCAATGGCGCCACTCCTCAAAAGCCCACTTCATGGCCAAAAGCTCCCGATTCCCAACATCATAATTCCGCTCAGCGGGCGAAAATTTACGGGAAAAGAAGGCACAAGGCCTCATCACGGAGCAGTCGGAACTTTTCTGCGACAACACTGCCCCAGCTCCAATCTCAGAAGCGTCGACCTCAACCTGAAAAGGAAGAGCAACATCAGGCTGACGCAACACAGGGGCAGAGGAAAAACGGCGCTTAAGCTCCCGAAAGGCCTCCACAGCATCAGGGGACCAATCAGCAACATCAGCACCCTTCTTAGTCAAATCGGTCAATGGCTTAACAACATCCGAAAAACCAGCAATAAATCGACGATAAAAATTAGCAAAGCCCAAAAATTTCTGAAGACTCTTAAGAGAAGAGGGCTGCGTCCAATCACAAATAGCTTGAACCTTGACAGGATCCATTTCAATGGAAGAGGGAGAAAAAATATATCCCAAAAAGGAAATCCTCTGTACCCCAAAAACACACTTAGAACCCTTCACACACAAAGAATTAGACCGCAAAACCTGAAAAACCCTCCTGACTTGCTGGACATGAGAGTCCCAGTCATCCGAAAAAATCAGAATATCATCCAGATACACAATCATAAATTTATCCAAATAATCGCGAAAAATATCATGCATAAAGGACTGGAAAACTGACGGAGCATTTGAAAGACCAAAAGGCATCACCAAATACTCAAAGTGGCCCTCGGGCGTATTAAATGCGGTTTTCCACTCATCCCCCCGCCTGATTCGCACCAAATTATACGCCCCACGAAGGTCAATCTTAGAGAACCACTTGGCCCCCTTTATGCGAGCAAACAAATCAGTCAGCAACGGCAATGGGTATTGATATTTAACAGTGATTTTATTCAAAAGCCGATAATCAATACATGGTCTCAAAGAGCCGTCTTTTTTTGACACAAAGAAAAAACCGGCTCCTAAGGGAGATGACGATGGACGAATATGTCCCTTTTCCAAGGACTCCTTTATATATTCTCGCATAGCAGCATGTTCAGGCACAGACAGATTAAATAAACGACCCTTTGGGTATTTACTACCCGGGATTAAATCTATGGCACAATCGCACTCTCGGTGCGGAGGTAACGAACCAAGCTTGGGTTCTTCAAAGACGTCACGATAGTCAGACAAGAACTCAGGAATTTCAGAGGGAATAGATGATGAAATGGAAACCAAAGGTACATCCCCATGAACCCCCTTACATCCCCAGCTCAACACAGACATAGCTCTCCAGTCAAGGACTGGGTTGTGAGATTGCAGCCATGGCAATCCTAGCACCAAATCATCATGTAGATTATACAGCACCAGAAAGCGAATAATCTCCTGGTGATCTGGATTAATACGCATAGTTACTTGTGTCCAATATTGTGGTTTATTATTAGCCAATGGGGTGGAGTCAATCCCCTTCAGAGGAATAGGAGTCTCCAAAGGCTCTAAATCATACCCACAGCGTTTGGCAAAGGAACAATCCATAAGACTCAAAGCGGCGCCAGAGTCGACATAGGCGTCCGTGGTAATAGATGACAAAGAGCAAATCAGGGTCACAGATAGAATAAACTTAGACTGTAAAGTGCAAACAGAAACAGATTTATCAAGCTTTTTAGTGCGCTTAGAGCATGCTGATATAACATGAGTAGAATCACCACAATAGAAACACAACCCGTTTTTCCGTCTAAAATTCTGCCGCTCGCTTCTGGACAGAATTCTATCACACTGCATACTCTCTGGCGTCTTCTCAGTGGACACCGCCAGATGGTGCACTGGTTTGCGCTCCCGCAAACGCCTATCGATCTGAATAGCCATTGTCATGGACTCATTCAGACCTGCAGGCACAGGGAACCCCACCATAACATCCTTAATGGCATCAGAGAGACCCTCTCTGAAAGTCGCCGCCAGGGCGCACTCATTCCACTGAGTAAGCACAGACCATTTACGGAATCTTTGGCAGTAAATTTCAGCTTCATCTTGCCCCTGAGAAAGGGACATCAAAGTTTTTTCTGCCTGAAGCTCCAAATGAGGTTCGTCATAAAGCAACCCCAAGGCCAGAAAAAACGCATCCACATTGAGCAACGCAGGATCCCCTGGTGTCAATGAAAAAGCCCAATCTTGAGGGGCACCCCGGAGCAAGGAAATCACAATCCTGACCTGCTGTGCAGGGTCTCCGGCAGAGCGAGATTTCAGGGACAAAAATAATTTGCAATTATTTCGAAAATTCTGAAACCCAGATCTATTCCCCGAGAAAAATTCCGGCAAAGGAATTCTCGGCTCAGATACAGGTGCATGACAAACAAAATCTTGCAAATGTTGTACCTTCGTGGCGAGATTATTCAAACCTGCAGTTACACTCTGAAGATCCATTACAAACAGGTGGACACAGAGCCATTCAAAGATTAGAAGCAGAGAAAGAGAAAAAAAAAAACAAAGGCTGCAGCATAGACAGACTGGCAAGAGGTCCAATTAAGAGCACACTCAAGAGGAAAAAAAAAAAAAAATCTCAGCAGACTTCTTATTTCTCTCCTTTCTCAGCCAAGGATTTTAACCCTTTAGTGGGCCGGTCAAACTGTCAGCTCCAAATGGCAAGAGAACATAGCATCAGCATATATAGGAACTAGCTCTTGGAAGATGGGAACTGAGCTGACCATGAACTAAACCTACCGCACAACTAGCAGTGGCCGGGTAGCATTCCTACGTTTTATCCCTAGATGCCCAGCGCCAGCCGGAGGACTAAATAATGCTAGCAGAGGAAAATATTAGTCCTAGCTCACCTCTAGAGAAATACCCCGAAAGGAGACAGAGGCCCCCCACATGTATTGGCGGTGAATTAAGATGAAATAACAAACGTAGTATGAAAATAGGTTTAGCAAATTTGAGGTCCACTTACTAGATAGCAGAAGACAGAAAGGACACTTTCATGGTCAGCTGAAAACCCTATCAAAACACCATCCAGAAATTACTTTAAAACTCAGGCATTAACTCATAACACCAGAGTGGCAATTCCTGTTCACAAGAGCTTTCCAGACACAGTAACAAAACTACAGCTGTGAACTGGACAAAAATGCAAAAACAAACATGGACAAGAGTCCAACTTATCTAGTAGTTGTCTAGGAGCAGGAACAAGCACAGAGAGGCTTCTGATAACATTGTTGACCGGCAAGCAACTAACAGAGAAGCAAGGTTATATAGCGACTCCCACATCTTGATGGGAACAGGTGAACAGAGAAGATGAAGACACCAGTTCAATTCCACCAGTAGCCACCGGGGGAGCCCAGAATCCAAATTCACAACAGGGTACATTTTTAGAGCAGGGAGGAAGAACTGGCATGAAATAATATACCCCACCAAATGTAGGCAGTGCTTTATAAAAATATTTTACAAAGATGTTACAAATGAGACAATTGCAAATATGTACAAGGTAATTATGAAAATAAAAGGATTAAATTAAGAAAAGATAAAACTCACATATTCTCAGCTCATTGCATTGCAGGCAACCATACGTCCCAGCTCATTGGACGTGCTCAGGGCTGTCCAGGAAAACTCAAATCTGCCTCCTGAAAGTCTGCCAGCAACTTAAAACCTGCAGTCTGTGACCTCACAGAAAGGGCTGGCTTTTCCAACCCCTTCTCTCTACATTCTGAGTACTTCAACCTTAAATTTATCTACTTTCTATAACTTTGCTATACAACATGTCATCGTCATATCACACCCGGCATTCATCTTGGATTATCGTGGGCATTCCCATGAGATCAAATATGTCCTATCTGGGATACATATTTACAGAGAAATCCCTACCTCTTCACCAGATGGAGTTAGACGCCCGTGTTTAGAGTGATGGGTAGATCCATCGAGGGAAAATAAGAATATATATTTTCGTGTCCATAACTTAAACGGTTTGCATAATATCTTACAAAAACAGAACAGAAGACTTTCATATTCTGGAAGTTTCTAATCCAGTCAAAGCTGGGCACTTTCCACTACAGGAAATGCCGGTCGTAAATACCTTTCGTCAATAAAACTCTCTTCCCCCATGTACATTGACAAGGCAGCTCTTGGCTGAGTGAAAGGGAAGGGGTTTTTTTAAGCCCACAGCTTGCTAGCAACAGAACTAAACGTATATGATATTTCATACCATATCGTGACAGGGGCAGTGTAGAGTAAGAGATTAGATTGTGTTGAGAACTGGTTTCAGTCAGAGTAGTGACAGTTGAGAAAGGGGCGGAGCCAGTGTAGTGGCAGGGAGAGTGCCTTTCTGAGGTAATTTTCAGGTAGTGGGAGGAGCGAGAGTGAGAGGAATTGTTCTAGAAGGAGTGGTAGTAGTTGTGTCGTGAGTTACAGATGAAAGAGACAGAAGAAGCACTGAGGGAAGCAGGTCTGGAGATGTTAGATCTTGAAGCACGTGAAAAGCGAGGCAGTCTGCAAGGGTCGGTGGCTTGTCTGTGGTTTACCTCCCGTGACGTCCGGGACTTAAGGTCCGAACAGGAATTGCAGAGGCAACCTGATTTTTCGCCCAGGATGGGGAAAGTGGACGGGGAGCACCTAGTATCAGAAAGCTGGAATTCCCAGGGGACTGCAGGTCTGGAAGCCACGGTGCTAGAAGATAAGCTGAAGAAAAAGACCAGGGAAAGTGCAGTAGCATAAGTTCTTAGGCTAGGTTCACATTGCGTTAATGTGTGCACGCTAACGGACAGCGTTGCACGGCGAAAATGTCGCAATTAACGCCGTGCAACGGGTCCGACCCATTGACAGCAATGTAAATTTCGCCTGTAGCGCATCGCTAGCGCGTGCCTTTTTTGGCTCGCGCTAGCGATGTGCCGTTCTTTTTTGATGCGCCGCGGACGCTGCTTGCAGCGTCCGCGGCGCGCCCGAGGTCCGTTCCCCGCTCTCGCAGATCGGGGATCTGCGAGAGCGGGGACGTTAATGCGACCCCTAAACGCGGCCCCGAAAAAAACATTGCGTTAGCGCAATCCGCTAGCGCTAGCGCTTAACGGATTGCCCTAACGCAATGTGAACCTAGCCTTATGTTTTTTGAAGATTGTTGGGTTAAATCAGTTATGAAGATGCACGAGTTAAGTAAAGTTTTATTAAAAATGAATCGGGACTTTGATAACATTTGTGTGTGTCTGCGACAGATTGGAGCCCTGTATGCTGTCAAGGATTCTGACTCACAGCTGGGTGAACTACTTGACACACACAGCACACCACAAAATGGACATGATATTTCTGGAGCGGAGCGTCGGGATGTGATGAGGAAGCAGCAGCAATCCCTCGGTACGGCTACCACCCTGGCCCCCGTTGCACCTGTGTGCCCCCGTGTATTACTACCGGCCCCTGTGTGCCCCCCATATATTACTACCCGCCCCTGTGTGCCCCCTTATATTACTACCGGCCCCTGTGTGCCCCGGTATATTACTACTGGCCCCTGTGTGCCCCCGTATGTTACTACTGGCCCCTGTGTACCCCCATATATTACACATGATTTCTGTAATGTTACATCGGCTCATCTTCTCATTCAGGTCTCTACAATATCGGATCCTCGCAGTGAAGATGTTCTACAAATGAAAATTTTCCTGATTTACCCATCAAAGATGGATATGGACAGAGACAAGATGGTGGAGAGGATATTACACCTCACCCTAGAGATCCTCTTCCGGCTTACTGGAGAGGTGAGAGGTTCTGATGATGTCACATTACATCATTCTTATCTATGGGAATAACAGATGGACAGAGCTGGAGAGGTGAGGACTCTGGAAATGTCTGCAGTGAGATTTATTAATGTGTCTCTCCATTACCAGGATTACACAGTGGTGAAGAAGACCTCTAGTGATCGCTGTCAGGACCCTGTGTCTGACGGATGGGGAAGACCCCTGAGCCCAATCACGGGGCCTCCACCTCACCCCCTGATCCATGAGGACATCAATGACCAGAAGATCCTAGAACTCATCTACAAGATGACTGAGCTGCTGACTGGAGAGGTGACACTGCTGGGAATGCTGGGACATTATACAGTAACACTATGAAGGGATCGGGGGATGACGGTATCATTGTATGTGTCAGGTTCCTATAAGGTGTCAGGATGTCGCTGTCTATTTCTCCATGGAGGAGTGGGAGTATTTAGAAGGACACAGAGATCTGTACAAGAACGTCATAATGGAGGTTCCCCAGCCCCTCACATCTCCAGGTAATAGACAGGACTAAATACACATGGCCTATAATTATCTGTATGTAAAGAATGAATTTACTCCCTGTATGTGTTTCCTCCAGATCTATCCAGTAAGACGACAACACCAGAGAGATGTCCCCGTCCTCTTCTTCCACAGGACTGTAAGGAAGAAGATTCCAATGCTCCTCAGGATCATCAGGTAGATGGAGAGAAGGTGTCAGGAGATCTCCCCTGTGTGCCCCCATATATTACTACTGGCCCCTGTGTGCCCCCATATAATAGTAATGTCACCTGTGTGCCCCCATATACTGCTACTGGCCCCTGTGTGCGCCCATATATTACTACTGGCCCCTGTGTGCCCCCATATATTACTACTGGCCCCCGTGTGCCCCCATATATTACTACGGGCCCCTGTGTGCCCCCATATACTACTACTGGCCCCTGTGTGCCCACATATACTACTACTGGCCCCTGTGTGCGCCCATATATTACTACTGGCTCCTGTGTGCCCACATATACTACTACTGTCCCCTGTGTGCCCCATATATTACTACTGGCCCCTGTGTGCCCCCATATGTTACTACTGGCCCCTGTGTGCCCCCATTTATCACTTTTTTCCCGTGTGCCCCCATATATTAGTATTGTCTTCCATGTGCCCCCATATATTAGTACTGTCCCCCATGTGCCCCCATATATTACTACTGGCTCCTGTGTGCCCCCATATATTACTACTGGCTCCTGTGTGCCCCCATATATTACTACTAGCCCCCGTGTGCCCCCATATATTACTACTGGCCCCCGTGTGCCCCCATATATTACTAATGGCCCCCGTGTGCCCCCATATATTACTACTGGCCCCCATGTGCCCCCTATATATTACTACTGGCCCCCGTGTGCCCCCATATATTACTACTGGCCCCCGTGTGCCCCATATATTACTACTGTCCCCTGTGTGCCCCCATATATTACTGCTGGCCCCTGTGTGCCCCCATATATTAGTACTGGTACCTGTGTGCCCCATATATTACTACTGGCCCCTGTGTGCCCCCATATATTAGTACTGGCTCCTGTGTGCCCCCATATATTACACTGGATTTTTATGAAGCTACATCGGCTGATCTTCTCATTCAGGTCTCTACAATATCGGATCCTCTCAGTGAAGATCTTCTACAAAAGAGAATTGTCCAGATTTACCCATCACAGATGGATATGGACAGAGACAAGATGGCGGAGAGGATATTACACCTCACCCTAGAGATCCTCTTCCGGCTTACTGGAGAGGTGAGAGATTCTGATGACGTCACATTACATCATTCTTATCTATGGGAATAACAGATGGACAGAACTGGAGAGGTGAGGACTCTGGAAATGTCTGTAGTGAGATTTATTAATGTGTCTCTCCATAACCAGGATTACACAGTGGTGAAGAAGACCTCTAGTGATCGCTGTCAGGACCCTGTGTCTGAGGGATGGGGAAGACCCCGGAGCCCAATCACGGGGCCTCCACCTCACCCCCTGATCCATGAGGACATCAATGACCAGAAGATCCTAGAACTCGCCTACACGATGATTGAGCTGCTGACTGGAGAGGTGACACTGCTGGGAATGCTGGGACATTATACAGTAACACTATGAAGGGATCGGGGGGATGACAGTATCATTGTATGTGTCAGGTTCCTATAAGGTGTCAGGATGTCGCTGTCTATTTCTCCATGGAGGAGTGGGAGTATTTAGAAGGACACAGAGATCTGTACAAGAACGTCATAATGGAGGTTCCCCAGCCCCTCACATCTTCAGGTAATAGACAGGACTAAATACACACGGCCTATAATTATCTGTATGTAAAGAATGAATTCACTCCCTGTATGTGTTTCCTCCAGATCTATCCAGTAAGAGGACAACACCAGAGAGATGTCCCCGTCCTCTTCTTCCACAGGACTGTAACCAAGAAGATCCCAGTGCTCCTCAGGATCATCAGGTAGATGGAGAGAAGGTGTCAGGAGATCTCCCCTATGATGTGTAGACGCCGGTGAAGGTCTTGTGCTCAGTCTTGTTTTATCCACCAGTATTATATGTTTTATACTTGTGTAATGAGAACGGTGGAGATGGCAGGATTAGAGCTGATCATAGATGGGACTTCTCCATCTCTCGGTGACTTTTATAATATTTGTTTCAGGGTGAAGATCTGACCCATATTAATACTACAGAGACATATGTGAGGGGGGATGAGTGGTGTAAAGAGGAGATTCCTACATATGACTACCCAGGTGAGTAGTGACCACTAAATGCAGAGAGGTCACAGATTCTCCTCATCACCGGCTGTGGCTGCTTTATCGGTGGTGTAGTCCGGCCATATTACCATGATCACCATTTTGCCTCTAGACCACAACATTCTCCTCCACCCAAAACTGTTCAAATGACTTTAGTCAATGAAAGCCCTTTTCTATAGAACTTACAACCTGGTAGATCCACCTACCCCCGGGTTTAGGAGACGCTGTTACCTGCCCAGACCTGTAAACTATAAAGCCAAATGACAGCGTACGTAGAATGTGCTGACAAGATAGAAAATCACTAGAAGAACAATATTCTGATGGGCCTGTAAGAGAAAGCGGAGGGTAATGAAGCTGTTGGCTTCCTAGAACCCTGAGATCTTATCGGAGGAATCTCCCTTCTCTCCCTTCTGTGCTGCTGAATGTGATCATATGGTCCCTACAAGACCAGGTCCCGTCTTTATGGCCAAACTTCACTTTTATGATCAACAACATTAACCCCTTATTGACCGGGACAATTTTTACAATTCTGACCACTGTCCCTTTATGAGGTTATAACTCTGGAATGTTTTAACGGATCCCGCTGATTCTGACACTGTTTTTCCGTTACTTATTGTACTTCATGTTAGTGGTAACATTTCTTCGATATTACTTGCGATTATTTATGAGAAAAATGGAAATATGGCAAAAATGTAAAAATTTCGCAATCTTCAAACTTTGAATTTTTATGCTCTTAAATCACAGAGCTATATCACACAATACATTTAATAAGTAACATTTCCCACATGTCTACTTCACATCAGCACAATTTTGGAAATTTTTTTTTTTTGTTAGGGAGTTATAAGGGTTAAAAGTTGACCGGCGATTTCTCATTGTTACAACAAAATTTACAAAACCATTTTTACATGACAGAAAATACCCAAACTTGACACCATTCTAAAACCTGCACCCCTCAAGGTGCTCAAAACCACATTCAAGAAGTTTATTAACCCTTTACGTGCTTCACAGGAACTGAAACAATGGGAGGACAAAATTAACATTTAACTTTTTTTTGCAAACATTTTACTTCAGAACCAATTTTTTTTATTTTCACAACTCTAAAAAGAGAAAATGAACCACAAAATTTGTTGTGCAACTTGTCCTGAGTACGCAGATACCCAATATGTGGGGGGAAACCACTGTTTAGGCGCATGGCAGAGCTCGGAAGGGAAGGAGCGCCGTTTGACTTTTTCAATGTAGAATTGGCTGGAATTGAGATCGGACGCCATGTCGTGTTTGGAGAGCCCCTGATGTGCCTAAACAGTGGAGACCCCCCACAAGTGACACCATTTTGGAAACTAGACCCTTCAAGACCTTGTACTTTTTCGTTTTTGCGTTTAAGTTTTTTGCTCCCCACTTTCCCAGAGCCATAACTTTATTTTTCCGTCAATATGGCCATGTGAGGGCTTATTTTTTTCAGGACACGTTGTACTTTTGAACGACACCATTGGTTTTACCATGTCTTGTACTAGAAACCGGGAAAAAAATTCCAAGTGCGGTGAAATTGCAAAAAAAAGTGCTGTCCCACACTTGTTTTTTGTTTGTCTTTTTTTCTAGCTTCATTAAATACTAAAACTGACCTGCCATTATGATTCTCCAGGTCATTATGAGTTCATAGACACCTAACATGACTAGGTTATTTTTTAACTAAGTGGTGAAAAAAAATTCCAAACTTTGCTTAAAAAAAAAAAATTGCGCCATTTTCCGATACTTGTAGCATCTCCAATTTTCGTGATCTGGGGTCGGGTGAAGGCTTATTTTTTGCGTGCCGAGCTGACATTTTTAATGATAGCATTTTGGTGCAGATACATTCTTTTGATTGCCCGTTATTACATTTTAATGCAATGTCGCAGCAACCCAAAAAATGTAATTCTGGCGTTCTTAATTTTTTTTCTCGCTACGCCATTTAGCGATCAGGTTAATGCTTTATTTTAATTGATAGATCAGGTGATTCTGAACGCAACGATACCAGATATGTGGAGGTTTGATTTTATTTATTTTTTTATTGTTTTATTTTGAATGGGGCGAAAGGGGGGTGATTTAAACTTTTATTTTTTTTTATTTTATTCATATTTTTTAAAACACTTTTTAAAAACTTTTTCCATGGTTCAATATCCTCCATGGGAGACTAGAAGCTGGCACAATCGGCTCAGCTACATAGGAGCAATCATTAGATCACTCCTATGTAGCTGAATTACAGGCTTGCTATGAGCGCCGACCACAGGGTGGCGCTCACAGCAAGCCAGCATCAACAACCATAGAGGTCTTAAGGAGACCTCTGGTTGTTATGCCAACGCATCGCTGACCCCCTATCACATGACGGGGGTCGGCGATGCGCGCATTTCCGGCCTGGTGGCCGGAAGCGGTAGTTAAATGCCGCTGTCGGCGTTTGACAGCGGCATTTAACAGGTTAATAGCGGTGGGTGAATTGCGATTCCACCTGCCGCTATTGCGCGCACATGTCAGCTGTACAAAACAGCTGACATGTCGCGACTTTGATGTGGACTCAGTGTTGTCGCAGGTCTCGACCTACTCTCTGATGAGTCCACTATTGAGATGACGTCACGGCACCGGAGAGACAAGACACAGTACACCAGGGCTGTATCTGAAGTATCTCTAGTTTATTAAGCTTACACACACTTTTTATGCATTCTTATGTCGGAGGCGGATTCTCCATATATGGGCTAAGCGTCGGAGTGTTTTACTCCCTAGTCTCCCTATGGTTTCGAAAACATATTTTTACACAGAACATTATTCGTTATCTTACCAAGGACATTCCCTGCTACAATTAGTTCTTAGCAATCAGCAATAACAGCACAATGAAGAATAGTGAATATTGACTTGTTTTCCTGACCATTAGTAGCACTTATACAAAATGGAGGCAAGCAAAATAAAATGGATCCTGCTCTAACACTCAGCGGCGGAGCCCACATCAAAGGGAGAGACACAACATGCGCCGTACTAGTACCACGCCTGTCGTGAAGGGGTTAAGGAACCTTTCTAGATGTGTGGTGAGCACTTTAAACCCCCAGGTGCTTCACAGAAGTTTATAACGTAGATCCGTGAAAATAAAAAATCACATTTTTTCTACAATAATGATCTTTTTGACCCCAAATTTTTATTTTCACAAGGGTAACGGGAGAAATTAGACCACGAAAGTTGTTTTCCAATTTGTCCTGAGTACGCTGATACCCCATATGTGGGGGGAACCACAGTTTGGGCGCACGGCAGAGCTCGGAAGGGAAGGAACGCCGTTTGACTGTTTCAGTGCAGAATTGGCTGGAATTGAGATCGCACACCATGTCGCGTTTGGAGAGCCCCTGATGTGCCTAAACAGTAGAAACCCCCCACAAGTGACCCCATTTTGGAAACTAGACCCCCCCCAAAGAGCTTATCTAGATGTGCGGTGAGCACTATGAACCTCCAACTGCTTCACAGAAGTTTATAATATGGAGCCATGACAAGATATTTTTTACTTACCCACTACCCGTCCCGGCGTGGAAGAACAGGCAGTGCTTGTGCATCGGTCCTCGGGTACTGGAAGCGCCGTCCGCGGGTCCTCCGGGGCTTAGCATCCGAGCGGACGTTGGTGCAGCACAGTCTGATGTCTGGGTTCCTTCCGTGGCTGCAGCGCCACCCTCCCCTCTCTGCCGGCATCCAGGTGCGGCGGCCGCTTCCGGGTCGCCCGTCTGACGTCACGCGCAAGGCACGCTGATAATGGGCGTGGCGTTGGGGGTGGGCGCTGGATCCAAGATGGCGGTGCCCATGAAGAGAACGCCGGCTGGGGGTAAAAAGACTCCGGTGGCATGGCAGAGGAGGGGAGGGACCACCATTGGGCACCGGAGGAGGCGGGGAGTGCAGTGGATCCCCCATAAAAGGGGGATGACCACAGAAGACGCACTCATGCCCAAAACTTCATCATGGAAGTAGGGCAACAGGAGCAGCAGCCGCCATCACTGCAGCAGCATCATCATCAGGAGCTCTCGCCAGATGCCTTTCTGAGCCACCAGCATACCAGGATAAGTAGCCATTCAAGTGGTAGGAGCAGCAGTCATCCTGTCCGGCAAGACTCTTCGGCGTCCAGAAGGGACGCTGCACATGCATCTGTCCAGCCTCCGAAACCGGTAACTTTGACTATCAGCAGCTGGTGCGCGATCTACGTGAATGTCACCCTTATGGTAACGGGGTCCATTTTTTCTGTTAGATCACTAGGGGTCGAGGAAATCTAGCAGTAAAACAATGAACCGAGAATTTGTTCTTTGTAAAGTTCCGCTTGCAGTTCAGTGACAGAAGGATCTCTGCCCTAACTGCATTAATTAAACTATAAAGGAAGAGACCTCTAATTTCGCCACTAGCCTTAAAGCCATAATACAGGCAGAAATAAAAGACTCCTTAAGAATTAGTTAAAGCAGGCAAGTCTGCAATGGGCCTTAAGGAGGAGAAGACACCTAGGTCACTAGAGGATGTCATGTTTGGCCGGTTAGAAGAAAAAAGGAAACGTTCGTTTCCGGTCAATGCAAAAATCAAAGCATTGATCGAAAAAGATTGGAGAAAACCTGAGAAAATGGGTACTTTGCCGTCTTCATCCAAAAGGAGATATCCTTTTGAGGATAAAGACTCCGAATCCTGGGAAAAAATCCCTAAAATTGATGGTGTGATTGTCCCTTCCATTGGAAGATTTGGGCGTTCTAAAAGACCCGCTTGATAATAAAGCAGATAGTTTTCTGAGACACATCTGGGAAGCCTCGGCAGAGGGTCTGAAACCAGCACTAGCTGGGACGTGTACGGCCCACGCCCTCATGGTCTGGCTACAGCAGATAGAGGATCAGCTAAGGAATACAATAACTAGAGTCGACATCCTTGCGAACATATCCTTAGTGCAAGGAGCAGCAGATTCCTCGGCAGATTCTGGAAGATTAACAGCCAGAGCAGTGGGCTTGTCCAATGCGGCAAGGAGATCCCTATGGCTTAAAGGTTGTCCTGGGGATTTATCGTCTAAACATAAACTGTGCTCCATCCCATGTGACGGTCAACTCCTTTTTGGCAAAAAGCTAGAAGAAATCTTGGAACATGCATGAGATAAAAAAAAGGAAATCCTTTCCCAGTTTCTCTAGAGATCCCAAAAAAACTTTCTTTCGGAGAAGGTTTAACAGAGGTCGCCCCCCCCCAGGAGATAGGAGAAATTGGGACTTTAAAGATAAAAGGGGATCGGGCTACATGTTCAAAGGGCCCTCTACATCAGCAAAAAAATCCCCCAATGATATTACATCAGAGGTTGGGGGAAGGCTCTCCCTCTTCTTCCCGGCCTGGATAAACATCTCCCCTGCACCTGGGTTTTAAATTTTATCAAAGACGGCCTAAAAATAAAATTCAACCGTCCACCCAGGCAAAATTTTGTAATAACACCCCGGAGGAAGTCCCAGCAGGAACAATCTGCTCTGGAAACAGAGGTCTTGGGTCTGGTTCATAAAAATGTTTTGCAGGAAGTCCCGGATCAGGAGGAAGGAGGGGGGTTTTACTCCCCCCCTCTTTTTGATACAAAAACCGGATGGCTCCTGGAGAACCATAGTCAATCTAAGGAAGCTCAATCAATCAGTAGAGAACTACTCCTTCAAGATGGAGTCTATCAACACGACCACAAAACTTCTGTTCCAACACTGCTTCATGGCAGTAATAGACTTAAAAGATGCATATTACCATATCCCAATACATCAGGAATATCGGAAATACTTGAGTGGCGTCTCTACATACAAAACCAGATAAAACATTACCAAGATACTGCCCTTCCATTCGGCCT
Organism: Ranitomeya variabilis; assembly: GCF_051348905.1. Lineage (NCBI taxonomy): Eukaryota > Metazoa > Chordata > Amphibia > Anura > Dendrobatidae > Ranitomeya > Ranitomeya variabilis. The sequence goes on along the minus strand of NC_135235.1, from coordinate 775,413,631 downwards.
GTCTACAGCTCCCAGGGTCTTTACCAAAGTGATGGTAGAGGTAATGTCATACCTCTGATCCCAGGATGTACTGATTGTCCCATACTTCCTTGTGGTAGGGAGGACAGAGACCCATTGCACCCATCAAGTAACAGTTGTAACATCAACTCTAATAGAGCTGGGATGGATAATAAATATCCCCAAATCAAGATTAGTTCCAATAAAAGTACAGTCCTTACTAGGGTTAATACTGGACTCCGAGTGTCAGCTCTGCCTCCTTCCGGAGAACAAAGTGGCCAAAATAATGAACCTTGCTGGTACAGCAATACATCAGCCAGCAATGACCCTAAGAAAAGCAATGTCCCTACTAGGCTCATTAACGTCATGCATTCCGGTGGTAGGATGGGCACAATTCCAGCTGAGACAGCTACAGTGGGAAGTTCTGTCAGAGCATCTGGACGGAAATCTATATCTTTCTCTGGGCGTAAGAGATTCCCTAACTTGGTGGACTGTAAAGGAACATCTGACAATGGGGGTCCAGTGGCAGAAACCGGTCGAAGACATCATCACGACCGACGCGAGCGGTATAGGTTGGGGTGCTCACCTGAGGTCTCACTCAGTACAAGGAACCAGGTCCTTGCTAGCAAAGAATCACGGTTCAAACAAGAAAGAACTATGGGCAGTGAAAAAGGCCTTGAGACATTTTCTCCCCTTGCTCCGGGGCCGCCATACTCTGATCATGTCGGATAATTAATTAATCAGTTAATGAGATTCCTGTGCTCTGGGGCGGGGCTTTATGCGGTGCTCTGGGGCAGGGCTTTATGCGGTGCTCTGGGGCAAAGCTTTATATGGTGCTCGGGGGCGGGGCTTTATGTGGTGCTCTGGTTACATATTCAACTGTATTGGCTTATGACAGGTCGCTGATCCCTCACTGACCTGCCCCCATTTTTACATAATGCATATAATAGTGTTGATATTATTGTTGATAATGCCTATAATATTGTGGCTATTGGGAGGCTTAGAAAAAAAAATTACATCCAGCAAAATGACACCATCGGCGCCTGTCCAGTAGCATCTATCTCTTACATCGCCCGTGACATTTTGCTGGATGTGATTTTTTTTTCTTCTAAGCACAAGAATCTGACTAACAGAAAACTACAAATCCAGATTAAACAACAACCACAAGATGGATTTCGTCACCAGGTATCGGTGTAATCAGTATAACGGCACCGACCTGACAGTGTCTGTAGTCACTGAGCACAATCCTGCTGACAGGTTCCCTTTAAGACATCTCCGCTCTGCACTATTATACACAGTTCTCTATAAATGTGTAATATTTCTTCTTGAAACTCATCTGACAGAAAATATTGGAGCTTCCGATAGTTTAGATTGTGAAGTCCCCGAGCCCCGTGCTCTAATTCCCCCAGAGAGGTTTCACCACTAGCTCCTCATTTATTACTGATGGAGACTGTTCAGTTTGAGCATTTCAGTAGATGTTATTGTCTATAGTCAGTTTCTGATTACAGTAGTGTCCATAATCCTCTGATTTAACCTCTTCCCGCAGCCAGTTTTGTGTTCTTAATCAGGCCCCATTTTTACAATCTGACGTGTGTCACTTTATGTGGTGATAAATGACCAACACGGCTGGCGCACTACACTGTATATATACACTGTCACAGTGAATAACGGGGGTGCAAAAATAAGTGGCTAAACATGATATACCAAAACAGAGAAAAAGAAGCCACTCAGGAATTTAATGCACACCACCCAAGATAAGTATCAAAAAGGAACAACTTTAATGGTAAGAAACAATGTTAAAAACAATTAAGAACAATCACAAAAACAATCAGGCCTGTTCAAGAATGATAACTGCATGAAACATGTAAATACATGAGGACGTACACAGCACACTGAAAGGCAATGTGCGCTGTAACAACACACTGCAACAAACCCACAAAATACAAGATAAATATTAGTAATAAATAGCCACTGGGATATGTGGCGATGCCGTGTACCACATGCTGCCCATACCTAAGAATAATAGGAGCCAAAAGCTCCTGTATAAAGCCAGCAGCTGGGAAAAAGCAGTGTGAAAGAAGGCTGCCCTAAAATCACCTATGATAAGGATGGTAGCCAGGCAGCCGAACCGAGAACAGGACCGTCAGGTGGGGGGTCCCAATGCGTATCGCGGCTGCAGGGGCCGCTTCGTCAGGGGAAGTCACTTTATGTGGTGATAACTTTGGAATTAATCACAAAGGATAATAGAAAACAAATGGATCTTACAAATTATTTTCCATCTTCTCACAATCCCCTACATACGATTGTACACTACTCTCTGGGCACATGGCAGTGTTCAGAAGGGAAGGAGCGCCATTTAGCTGTTTGACTGCAGATCTAGCTGGAATAGTTTGCAGACACAATGTATTGGGAGCACTGTTCATGGTCAACTGGCAGCTCAAAAGATCTCCACCATGAACATGCTTGGCACTATCTTCTCTGCTTTCCATATCCCAAGGATTGCCTTGCTCATTGCCCTTTAACACCATTACATGGATCTGGACTTACACTGGGACCCTTAGGCTTGGACCATGGTGTTGCTTTTGTTAGATGGCAAGAATAGTCAGGTAGCTGGGTCAGAATAAGAAGACACAAGAGTAGTCAGTAGACGGGCCACAGTCGCAACCGGAAACAAATACGCAAAGTGCAAGCTGAGAGGACTGAACCAGAGGAGAACAAACAGTTACAGGAATCATTTGATTGCAGTGATTGCCTCAAAAGGTTGTGCAGCAAAATAATTTAAGGATTCCATCATTTCTGTCCAGGCCTATTTCATGAGTTTGATTTTTTAACATTCTGTGGAAGCATGATGGAGAAACAATGTCTGACTTTCATTTGCTCATTTTCATAGATTATTTATTTATTTATTATTACTTTTGTCAGATTCAAGTTAGTTCTGTGACCATTGTGTGGGTTTTCTGTCATTAAACGAGGGGTACCAACAATTTAGACCACGTGTGTAGGATGAATGAATATTTTGACTCCACAGCCACTTTCCGGAAATTAAGCTCATTAAACTTTAATTTTTTTTATTTCAATTACAAAAAATCAGAACACATAGGACACAATGACAATTAAAAACATTTAAAAAGCAGGTTGTGAAATACTCAATGGTCATGCCTTATAATATAGACCATGACCCACCGCAGCTGCCAACTAAGACTCAGAATTGTCAATGTAGGCTTCAAAGCATGCGTATAGAAACCACTCAATGATGACAAAGCTACATATATAATAACAAACCATATATATGTCGGGGTCGTAACGACAATAAATCCTCATTCACCAGTCATTCCAAATTGTAGTGTGAGCGCAGAACATCTGGTACCAATTAAAATGACTCAGGCACGCAGCTGATTCAATTTTAGCTGATGTCCTGCATCCACCTCGGTGAGGAGCAGTACAACAACTGAACTTTATTTTCCAATACACAGTACTAAAAAGGAATGCAATAGGTGGGGTTTAAGCAGTATACGTCTAGTGCTCAGTCCTTCTGATTCGTCGAACGTCTCCTGGTGGATTCCTCCTCTTCTTTCTATTTCCAAGTTTCGGTTTCAAAAGAAATGAAACTTTAATCTTTCAGATTCTAAACGAAAGTGAAGAATGAACACTGGCAGCCATCTTTAATACAATTACATTTGCATTAGCAAGGGAAAACTTATTGTTTCACAGTATAAGATATATAAAAGTACAAAAAGTATATAAGAAAATATATTTTCACCTTGACATATATTATTATTATTTATTGTTATAGCGCCATTTATTCCATGGCGCTTTACATGTGAGGAGGGGTATACATAAAAGCAAGTACAATAATCTTAAACAATACAAGTCATAACTGGTACAGGAGGAGTGAGGACCCTGCCCGCGAGGGCTCACAATCTACAAGGGATGGGTGAGAATACAGTAGGTAGGTGAGGATAGAGCTGGTCGTGCAGCGGTTTGGTTGATCGGTGGTTACTGCAGGTTGTAGGCTTGTCGGAAGAGGTGGGTCTTCAGGTTCTTTTTCAAGGTTTCGATGGTAGGTAAGAGTCTGATGTGTTGTGGTAGAGGGTTCCAGAGTAGGGGTGATGCGCGAGAGAAATCTTGTATGCGATTGTGGGAAGAGGAGATAAGAGGGGAGTAGAGAAGGAGATCTTGTGAGGATCGGAGGTTGCGTGTAGGTAAATACCGGGAGACGAGGTCACAGATGTATGGAGGAGACAGGTTGTGGATGGCTTTGTATGTCATGGTTAGGGTTTTGTACTGGAGTCTCTGGGCATATAATGTGTTCTATGTGTTTTGATTTTTTGTAATTTAAATAAAAAAAGTTAATGAGCTTGAGTGTTACCTAATTATATGGGCATGCTGTTTCTCTTTTTGTTTCTCATGGTTGTATATTTGCCCATGGTGAACCCTGTGTAGCCATATACAGTATATGGTGGTGCACTCCATACTCTCCTCTTTTTCTTTCTGGAAATTAACACGCAGTGGATGTTGGAGAATGAAAATTACACATTTGCCATTTTATTACCCAGCACATAGTGCCCAGATTGTGCTCCAGGAGACACACACCGCAAATTAAGTGGATTCTTCTCACTATAATATTGCTAAATACAGGGATGCTAAATGTTGTTTGAGCACACTGCAAGAACGAGAACGGATTTTGCTGAATTGGTTTATAGAAATGCTGTTGCTTTTCAACAGCCTTTGAGCCACTAATAGTGTGGGATCCTCTGTTTTTCAATTGACAGATGATGAACCTGAGTGGGGACTTGTTTTTTGTGAGATGAGAATTAGTATTATTTTCGCCTACATAACATTGATTGGTTTCTTTTTATTCGATATTTGGGAGGCAGAATGAACAAACAGTTGAACACCACACACTACTGGCTCATCTAACAAGGTTTTCTATTAGACTCTGAACAGACATGGTCTTGGTAAATAACACCATGGAACACAATCTTTGTTCCTGGCTTCCAAGTGTAATATTTCAATTGCTTATGTTTAAAGACTATGGAAAAACGACTACATTCAGCACAAACATTGATTTTGTGACCACAGCCCAGAAAAATTTTGTATTTTGACAAGAAAAGGAAATTATTTTTTGTTCATGCCGTCTAATATAAAGCAACACTTGCATGGTAAATAGACAAAGAGAGTCAAAAATCTCTCAAAAAGGTTCAGAAATGAGTAGGTGTTCTAGATTTGTTAGTGTACTGCAAGTCTTTCTCGATGAAGCCCCCAAATATAGTCCCCCATCATGTTTTCGTTATACTGTCCTTGGTAACGTTCAAAGTCCTATATAGCTAGATGAAAGCACTCACCTTGCTCCTCTGAGTTTTCTTGTTCTCCTTGATCTTGTCAAGATGAGCGTCAAGGATATGGACTTTGAGAGACATTCTGCATCCCATTATGGTTTAATTCTTTATGAGAGTCTGAACCAACTGCACATAGTTTTCAGCCTTGTGATTACCCAGGAGCTGTGAACCATTATAGCGAAACTGTTCCAAGCTGTTTTCTGCTTGCTGTTCAGCAGCTTGGCGAACTCGTCACATTCTATGATCATCTTGATTTGCGGTCCGACAAAGATACCAGCTTTGACCTTTGCCTCGGACAGCTTTAGAAAGAGACCTTGGAGGTACTTGAAAGCTGCTGACTCCTTGTTAAGTGCCTTGACAAATTGCTTGATGAGGCCTAACTTGATGTGCAGTGGTGGCATCAGCATCTTCAGAGGTTCTATCAGTGGTTCCCACTTAACGTTGCTCTTCCCCACTGAGATCTCTGTCCGCTGTGGCCAGTCCTTTCTGTGATAGTATGCCTTAGTGTTACGGCTGTCCCAGATGCAAAGAAAAGTTTGTGAAACCTCCTTCAAGGCCCATCAAAAATTACACCATTTTGAAGTCTCCGATGACCTCCCATCCATAGTCGTCATACTTCAATGCACTCAGCAACATCTTGACACTGGTGTAGTCCTCTTTTATATACACAGCCATAGAGAGAGATGGGTAGTTGTTTCCGTTTGTGAAGCAGCACGGCTTTGAGGCTCCGGGATGAACTGTCTATGAATAGGTGCCATTCGCTCAGGTTACAGGTTATACCTATAGCCTCAAAAAGACCAGCCACAATGTTGCAAAAGCACAACCCATCTTCTCGACAGAAGTTGGAAAATGTTTGGTGATGCTTTCTCTGATCTGTGGCTTGCACGCTTTCATCCAACAAGTTCCACTGCTTGAGCCTGGATGTCAGAAGCTCAGCACTGGACTTGGAAGACGAAGGTCTCTGATTAGGTCGTTGACGTCTTTCTGGTTAAGAAAGTATGATAGCCTTCTCTCCTCAACCGCATCTGTGAAAACGTAATCTTGATCTCCAATATATTCCACGCTGTCCGGCTTGCTGCTTTTTCCTGAAGATGGCTGATCCCTCTTCAGTGGAGTTGGAACAGGCATCTCGGGGCAGTTTGGTACTGGGGCAATGGAAGTAGGAATGTCTGGATAAACGATTTTAGGCCAATACTTGCCTGTGCGACATTTGGCAGGATCCACCATGGATAAGTAGCAATTGCTTGAGTGGTCGGTCATTTTTTGCCAAATTCGCGGGATAGCAAACTTTATGGCTCTCTTTTCTCCCCTGTACCAACCTGTAACATAGCAGATATAATTATATAAATTTAAAAGCATGAAAATTAAAACATTACTTAATACGTATTTTACTATAGTGTATTAACATTTGTGAAAATGTTGTCAATTGCAACTCATTAAACTGTACTAGACCTAATCATTGAAATGCTACAAAATAAAGCACTGCCATCTAAATGAGCAGCAATTGTTCACCTTACCTTCAAGAGTTTTCTTGCAATATTCACATATGAAATTAGGTGCCCAGGACTTGTCTTGATCCCCTACAGGCATGCCGAAATATGCCTTGTAGGCCTCGCACATCTTACAACATGCTTTCATGGAATACTTTCTCGCTTTTGTCTTCATAAATTGTCCACACACGTAGCAAAATGCATCTGCTTGGTGTAAACAACCTCTTGATGCCATCTAAAAATAATTGCATTTTAACTACGATTCGTCATTCTCTTACTCAACTTGCTTGACTACTATTGAACAGTCCTAGAATGTTCTTGAAAGTTCTAAAAGTTTCTAGAAACTTCTAGATTATTCTGGAAAATTGTAGAAACCTCTGCACAATTCTAGCAGTTCAAGAATATTCTAGAAAACGACTCAGTATTGAATAAGAATCTAGATTTTTACCGAAAACAGAAAAATTTCGTTGTCTTGATCACAGAAGCAAAGTTTTGGTGGAACAACAATTATTTTCTATTTGTTTTAGGGTTAGGAAAACACACTGTCTACCCATGATAAAAAAATAATTGTTACATAGTGTAATTAAAGTGTTTTTTTTACATAGCTTGCCATTTTTATGGACAGTTTAAGTAGAAATGTTCAAAAATATGAAACTCAAGGATATTTTATTAAAAAATAATTGTTTTTTATCTTAGCAGATGACTGTACCAGGAGATCAGAGGGACAGCTGACATCTTCAATTTTTAAATCTGATGATCTTAAGATCGTACAAGATACAACTGAAGTGAAAGCCATTACTCCAGATATATCATCCATTCACAGCAAAGATCTGTCATCTGATCCTATGAAACAGGTCCCATCTTCTGATTCATTACTGACTACTAAGGAAAATCAAAGTCACAAAAGAGGCATTGAAAAACAAACTGCTCCTAAAGCAAAGAAGTCATTTTCATGTTCAGAATGTGGGAAATGTTTTAAATGGAAATCAGATTTGGTTTATCACCATAGAACTCACACAGGGGAGAAGCCTTTTTCCTGTTCAGAATGTGGGAAATGTTTTATCCAGAAATCTGATTTGGTTAATCACCATAGAACTCACACGGAGGAGAAGCCTTTTTCCTGTACAGAATGCGGAAAATGTTTTAAGTGGAAATCATATTTGTTTAATCACCATAGAACTCACACGGGGGAGAAGCCTTTTTCCTGTACTGAATGTGGGAAATGTTTTAACTGGAAATCAGCTTTGGTTAATCACCAGAGAACTCACACGGGGGAGAAGCCTTTTTCCTGTTCAGTATGTGGGAAATGTTTTAACCGGAAAGTGCTTCTTGTTAGCCATCAGAGCAGTCACACAGGAGAGAAGCCTTTTTCCTGTTCAGAATGTGGTAAATGTTTTAACCGGAAAGTGCTTCTTGTTATCCATCAGAGAACCCACACAGGGGAGAAGCCTTTTTCCTGTTCAGAATGTGGGAAATGTTTTGCACATAAATTACTTCTTGTTAAACACCATATAACTCACACTGGGGTGAAGCCTTTTTCATGTTCAGAATGTGGAAAATGTTTTCGCCAGAAATCAGAATTGGCTTCTCACCAGAAAACTCACACAGGGGAGAAGCCTTTTTCCTGTTCAGAATGTGGGAAATGTTTTACCTTCAAAGAGGCTCTTGTTAGACACCAAAGAACCCACACAGGCGAGAAGCCTTTTTCCTGTTCAGAATGTGGGAAATGTTTTAACAAAAAATCAGATTTGGTTAATCACCATAGAACCCACACAGGAGAGAAGCCTTTTTCCTGTTCAGAATGTGGGAAATGTTTTACCCTCAAAGAGCATCTTGTTATACACCTAAGAACCCACACAGGGGAGAAGCCTTTTTCCTGTTCAGAATGTGGGAAATGTTTTACCCAGAAATCACATTTGGTTAGTCACCAGAGAACTCACACAGGGGAGAAGCCTTTTTCCTGTTCAGAATTTGGGAAATGTTTTAACAAAGTGCTTCTTGTTAGCCATCAGAGCAGTCACACAGAGGAGAAGCCTTTTTCATGTTCAAAATGTGGGAAATATTTTAAATGGAAAACAAATCTTAATCAACATCAGAGAACCCACACAGGGGAGAAGCCTTTTTCCTGTTCAGAATGTGGGAAATGTTTTAAACAGAAATCATATTTGGTTAGTCACCAGAGAACTCACACAGGGGAGAAACCTTTTTCCTGTTCAGAATGTGGGAAACGTTTTAACCGGAAATCGCATCTTGTTCGTCACCAGAGAACTCACACAGGGGAGAAGCCATTTTCCTGTTCAGAATGTGGGAAATGTTTTAACAGGAAAGCGCTTCTTGTTAGACATCAGTGCGGTCACACAGAGAAGCCTTTTACATTTTCTTAATGTGGGAAATATTTTACTTGGAAATCAATTGTTAATAAACATCAGAGACGTCACATGGCGAAAAGCCTTTTTTATGTTCATAATGTTGGAATAGTTTTAACCACAATTGAATCTTGTGAAATGGGTTGTCTCTTGTCATTCCTCATGTTTGCTGACAAAAAGGATAAAACTAAACTTTATTACTTCCAACTGTAAAACTATTTCCCATAATTCACCCCCTGAAGGTTAGTCTGTAGGTGACTAATAGAAAAAGCATATACACCACAGTGCAGTATATAGTGTGAGGCTGTGGCCTCTGTTACAGCTAGGAGGCGCTGTTTGTTCTCCCCAGGTTGTGCATGCAGACGGATTAAGTCCATAGGTGTGCATGAGTCACAGATTTCTGGTCTGGGTTTTCCATGTGGCTGAAGGCCACAGGTTTGTGTGTGTTTAAAAATCCTGCAGTAAGAGGTATGGGTGTGTCAGGTGTGCGAGGTGCACGTCAGTGTCAGTCTGGTGTGCAGAGCAGAGACCTGCAGAGTGCTGGCTGAGTGCATGGAGGCACAGGTCAGCGGAGCCAGCACCCACGGCAGCTGAATAGCCTGGCACCTGTAGTGTATACATCGATGCAAGTCGTCCATGGTAACTGGTCTCGGATGTGGACAGTCCTGTGCCCTGAGGTGGATGTCCTGTGGCCGAAAGAGGACTAGCATGTATAACGATTACAAACAGGTGGATATGGTGCGCGGCTGCTATCCGGAGGATATCCTGGACTGTGTACGACTGTGTGAGTAAGAGACTGTGATACAGTGATGCAGGACACCCATGGGAACTAGTCGGAGGGGGCTGGCGTGTGTAGTGTCGCAACATATGAGGCTGTGTGTATGGAGACTGTAATATGGCGTGCGGTCACCCAGGGAAACTGGACAAGTGAAGTCTGGCCTGTTTAGGGACCGCATTCTAAAGCCATTTGATATGTATTTCTATGAACTGGTGTAAACTGAGTACTGATAATATGCACTAAAGTTATATGCATTTATGTGAATTGGACTTTAATACTGTGAGGAAACGCATTAAAAGAGGCTTTTGTGTTTGAACTTTGTGGGTCACTGCCTCTTCACTGCGTATGAGGCTGCTACAATCTTACAATAGGGTGAGGTGACATATACACACTCACTCTCTAAGCCTCTCATTTCTATGGGTTTCATCGTCCTCGCCAAAGGCGACGCATCAGGAGACTAAAAGGGAACAGAATGGTACCACGCTAAAAATAATGGCCTATTATAAGTTACCCCTGGCCCTTATGATGCTATGCTCACATAAAGGCTGCTAGGTCATAATTTCATAGTGATTCTTTTAAACAATGCAGACTCTAATTGCCGCTAATGTGCATAGATAGCCTTAAAGTCAATGGTAAACAAAGTGTATCCAGTAACTAGTTGTAAATGCAGTTGAATGATCTCTTCAATTAATAAAGTGGTTATCCCAATTAACCGCTAATAGTGACTGTGCCCTTACTGTCAATGTCAATAACACATAGGCTTATTAGGAAATTAATAGTAAATCTACTTGGTAACTGGTGGGTCCGGTTTAGGGTCCTACAGTCCTTGTCCAAAGCGCAAGAAGTGCGCTGCTGATACCTCCCTCAAGGGTGCATGTAGTGGGTGCACAGAACCGTGCAGAGCCAGAGACGCCCCGGCCGGCAGCGCCGCTGGATGCTCGGAAAAAAAGGGCGGGGAGGAGGAACGGCCACTAACAGCGTGTGACATCACTAGGCTATGGAGCCTCGCTGGAGCCAAAAAACCTAACCAACACGATTCGAAGGATCGCATCCTTCTTCCTCAGGGTTACCGCCCACTCCTCCCTTCTGCTAGATATAGGATCTCTTGACACCGCCCCACAACTTTTAACTCCTTGTGCACCGAATGTTCCACTAGGTCCCAACATTCATCTGGTTATCCTTCCATGTATATGAACCCATGTTAATGGTACAAATATATATACTGCCCCATTTGTGCCGGAGTATTTATCTCATAACTATGTGATTTGCCTAACTTAGATTTGTATAAATAAATAAAAATGAAATATTAAACTTTAATTAATTTATGAAAGGAAAAAAAGGGGGATAGAAAATGAAAACTAAAAACACAAATGCCTCTATATCATTAAATCTTTAAAATGGGATTCATTGCCCTTTAAAATTGTTTGGTGGGTTGGTAGCATAGCCTGCATAATTGCCAACCGCCTAAAAATGTTAAAAATTGCAAATGTTCATTACGACGGCCACCAGTGTCACTGATGTGGTCTATCCATAGTATTTAATGGATGGCCGACATAGCAAGATTGCTCAAACGTCCAAAAATAAAATTTGAATAAATCGCTGAATGGTGACATGTTGAAAGAACCTGCAAAACGGGTTCACTTAAAACCCCATTAAAACGCTGTCACGATATTTTATGAAATATCATATAAGTTTAGTTTCTCCTGTTAGCCCATGCTGTGGGCTAAAACCCCCCTTCTCTCTCTGGCTCTCTTTGCTTCCTTGTGAGTTTCTGAATGTATGGTAGAAGGGGGTTTTATTGCCCTGGCCATAAATTCCAAGTTACTCGCCCCCTCCCATCTGTCCAGCTATAACTGGTATAGAAGTCTCCAAAAACATGAGGTCTTTTGTTCTGTTTTCGTAAGATATTGGGCCAATGGTTTTGTCTAGGAAAATGATGGGTCCAGTTTGTGAAAGTCCATCGGCGCATCTATCCATCACTGTAAGCAGGAGCTTCCAAGTCCAACAGGGACAGAGTTTGGATTTCTCTGTAATTATGCATCACAAATAGGACATATTTGATCTCATTAGAATGCCAACGTTAATACGAGATGAATGCTGGGTTTGTTATGACTATGACATGTTCTGTAGTGGAGTTATAGGCATTAGACAAATTTAGGCTGAATTTACTAAGACTGAAGAAAGAGGAGGGCGATCTTAACTCAACCCTTTTGGTGATGTCACGGGCTGCGGTTTATAAGTTTCTGCCACTGCCAGGCCCCCAGGAGAGTGAGTTTTGACCTGGGAAGCCTGAATGCCAGTCCTAATGCATTGGGACATATGGGAACTCCACTAGCCTGGTTGCCTGAAATGAACTGAGAACATGGGAGTTTTTACCTTTTCTCATTGATGAATATGACTACAATATCTACCATAGATATAGAGGAATATGGCTACAATATCTACCATAGATATAGATGAATATGACTACAATATCTACCATAGATATAGATGAATATGACTACAATATCTACCATAGGTATAGAGGAATATGACTACAATATCTACCATAGATATAGAGGAATATGACTACAATATCTACCATAGGTATAGATGAATATGACTACAATATCTACCATAGATATAGATGAATATGGCTACAATATCTACCATAGATATAGATGAATATGACTACAATATCTGCCATAGATATAGAGGAATATGACTACAATATCTACCATAGATATAGATGAATATGACTACAATATCTACCATAGGTATAGAGGAATATGACTACAATATCTACCATAGATATAGAGGAATATGACTACAATATCTACCATAGATATAGATGAATATGACTACAATATCTACCATAGATATAGAGGAATATGACTACAATATCTACCATAGATATAGAGGAATATGACTACAATATCTACCATAGATATAGATGAATATGACTACAATATCTACCATAGATATAGATGAATATGGCTACAATATCTACCATAGATATAGATGAATATGACTACAATATCTGCCATAGATATAGAGGAATATGACTACAATATCTACCATAGATATAGAGAAATATGACTACAATATCTACCATAGATATAGAGGAATATGACTACAATATCTACCATAGGTATAGATGAATATGACTACAATATCTACCATAGATATAGAGGAATATGACTACAATATCTACCATAGATATAGATGAATATGACTACAATATCTACCATAGATATAGATGAATATGACTACAATATCTACCATAGATATAGATGAATATGACTACAATATCTACCATAGATATAGATGAATATGACTACAATATCTACCATAGATATAGAGGAATATGACTACAATATCTACCATAGGTATGGAGGAATATGACTACAATATCTACCATAGATATAGAGGAATATGACTACAATATCTACCATAGATATAGAGGAATATGACTACAATATCTACCATAGATATAGAGGAATATGACTACAATATCTACCATAGATATAGAGGAATATGACTACAATATCTACCATAGATATAGAGGAATATGACTACAATATCTACCATAGATATAGAGGAATATGACTACAATATCTGCCATAGATATAGATGAATATGGCTACAATATCTACCATAGATATAGAGGAATATGACTACAATATCTACCATAGGTATAGAGGAATATGACTACAATATCTACCATAGATATAGAGGAATATGACTACAATATCTACCATAGATATAGAGGGATATATGACTACAATATCTACCATAGATATAGAGGAATATGACTACAATATCTACCATAGGTATAGAGGAATATGACTACAATATCTACCATAGATATAGAGGAATATGACTACAATATCTACCATAGATATAGAGGAATATGACTACAATATCTACCATAGATATAGAGGAATATGACTACAATATCTACCATAGATATTGATGAATATGACTACAATATCTACCATAGGTATAGATGAATATGACTACAATATCTACCATAGATATAGAGGAATATGACTACAATATCTACCATAGATATAGATGAATATGACTACAATATCTACCATAGATATAGATGAATATGACTACAATATCTACCATAGGTATAGATGAATATGACTACAATATCTACCATAGATATAGAGGAATATGACTACAATATCTACCATAGATATAGATGAATATGACTACAATATCTACCATAGATATAGAGGAATATGACTACAATATCTACCATAGGTATAGATGAATATGACTACAATATCTACCATAGATATAGATGAATATGACTACAATATCTACCATAGATATAGAGGAATATGACTACAATATCTACCATAGATATAGAGGAATATGACTACAATATCTACCATAGATATAGATGAATATGACTACAATATCTACCATAGATATAGAGGAATATGACTACAATATCTACCATAGATATAGATGAATATGACTACAATATCTACCATAGATATAGAGGAATATGACTACAATATCTACCATAGATATAGATGAATATGACTACAATATCTACCATAGATATAGATGAATATGACTACAATATCTACCATAGATATAGATGAATATGACTACAATATCTACCATAGATATAGATAAATATGACTACAATATCTACCATAGATATAGATGAATATGACTACAATATCTACCATAGATATAGAGGAATATGACTACAATATCTACCATAGATATTGATGAATATGACTACAATATCTACCATAGATATAGATGAATATGACTACAATATCTACCATAGATATAGATGAATATGACTACAATATCTACCATAGATATAGAGGAATATGACTACAATATCTACCATAGATATAGATGAATATGACTACAATATCTACCATAGATATTGATGAATATGACTACAATATCTACCATAGATATAGATGAATATGACTACAATATCTACCATAGATATTGATGAATATGACTACAATATCTACCATAGATATAGATGAATATGACTACAATATCTACCATAGATATTGATGAATATGACTACAATATCTACCATAGGTATAGATGAATATGACTACAATATCTACCATAGATATAGAGGAATATGACTACAATATCTACCATAGATATAGAGGAATATGACTACAATATCTACCATAGATATAGATGAATATGACTACAATATCTACCATAGATATAGATGAATATGACTACAATATCTACCATAGATATAGAGGAATATGACTACAATATCTACCATAGATATAGATGAATATGACTACAATATCTACCATAGATATAGAGGAATATGACTACAATATCTACCATAGATATAGATGAATAAGACTACAATATCTACCATAGGTATAGATGAATATGACTACAATATCTACCATAGATATAGAGGAATATGACTACAATATCTACCATAGATATAGAGGAATATGACTACAATATCTACCATAGATATAGATGAATATGACTACAATATCTACCATAGATATAGAGGAATATGACTACAATATCTACCATAGATATAAATGAATATGACTACAATATCTACCATAGATATAGAGGAATATGACTACAATATCTACCATAGATATAGAGGAATATGACTATAATATCTACCATAGATATAGATGAATATGACTACAATATCTACCATAGGTATAGAGGATTATGACTACAATATCTACCATAGATATAGAGGAATATGACTACAATATCTACCATAGATATAGATGAATATGACTACAATATCTACCATAGATATAGATGAATATGACTACAATATCTACCATAGATATAGATGAATATGACTACAATATCTACCATAGGTATAGAGGAATATGACTACAATATCTACCATAGATATAGATGAATATGACTACAATATCTACCATAGATATAGATGAATATGACTACAATATCTACCATAGATATAGATGAATATGACTACAATATCTACCATAGATATAGAGGAATATGACTACAATATCTACCATAGATATAGAGGAATATGACTACAATATCTACCATAGATATAGATGAATATGACTACAATATCTACCATAGATATAGATGAATATGACTACAATATCTACCATAGGTATAGAGGAATATGACTACAATATCTACCATAGATATAGATGAATATGACTACAATATCTACCATAGATATAGAGGAATATGATTACAATATCTACCATAGATATAGATGAATATGACTATAATATCTACCATAGATATAGATGAATATGACTACAATATCTACCATAGGTATAGAGGATTATGACTACAATATCTACCATAGATATAGAGGAATATGACTACAATATCTACCATAGATATAGATGAATATGACTACAATATCTACCATAGATATAGATGAATATGACTACAATATCTACCATAGATATAGATGAATATGACTACAATATCTACCATAGGTATAGAGGAATATGACTACAATATCTACCATAGATATAGATGAATATGACTACAATATCTACCATAGATATAGATGAATATGACTACAATATCTACCATAGATATAGATGAATATGACTACAATATCTACCATAGATATAGAGGAATATGACTACAATATCTACCATAGATATAGAGGAATATGACTACAATATCTACCATAGATATAGATGAATATGACTACAATATCTACCATAGATATAGATGAATATGACTACAATATCTACCATAGGTATAGAGGAATATGACTACAATATCTACCATAGATATAGATGAATATGACTACAATATCTACCATAGATATAGAGGAATATGATTACAATATCTACCATAGATATAGATGAATATGACTACAATATCTACCATAGATATAGATGAATATGACTACAATATCTACCATAGATATAGAGGAATATGACTACAATATCTACCATAGATATAGAGGAATATGACTACAATATCTACCATAGATATAGAAGAATATGACTACAATATCTACCATAGATATAGAGGAATATGACTACAATATCTACCATAGATATAGAGGAATATGACTACAATATCTACCATAGATATAGAGGAATATGACTACAATATCTACCATAGATATAGAGGAATATGACTACAATATCTACCATAGATATAGAGGAATATGACTACAATATCTACCATAGATATAGAGGAATATGACTACAATATCTACCATAGATATAGAGGAATATGACTACAATATCTACCATAGATATAGAGGAATATGACTACAATATCTACCATAGATATAGAGGAATATGACTACAATATCTACCATAGATATAGAGGAATATGACTACAATATCTACCATAGATATAGATGAATATGACTACAATATCTACCATAGATATAGAGGAATATGACTACAATATCTACCATAGATATAGATGAATATGACTACAATATCTACCATAGGTATAGAGGAATATGACTACAATATCTACCATAGATATAGAGGAATATGACTACAATATCTACCATAGGTATAGAGGAATATGACTACAATATCTACCATAGATATAGATGAATATGACTACAATATCTACCATAGATATAGAGGAATATGACTACAATATCTACCATAGATATAGATGAATATGACTACAATATCTACCATAGGTATAGAGGAATATGACTACAATATCTACCATAGGTATAGAGGAATATGACTACAATATCTACCATAGATATAGATGAATATGACTACAATATCTACCATAGATATAGAGGAATATGACTACAATATCTACCATAGATATAGATGAATATGACTACAATATCTACCATAGGTATAGAGGAATATGACTACAACATCTACCATAGGTATAGAGGAATATGACTACAATATCTACCATAGATATAGAGGAATATGACTACAATATCTACCATAGATATAGAGGAATATGACTACAATATCTACCATAGATATAGAGGAATATGACTACAATATCTACCATAGATATAGAGGAATATGACTACAGTATCTACCATAGATATAGAGGAATATGACTACAATATCTACCATAGATATAGAGGA
This sequence comes from Ranitomeya variabilis, assembly GCF_051348905.1. NCBI lineage: Eukaryota > Metazoa > Chordata > Amphibia > Anura > Dendrobatidae > Ranitomeya > Ranitomeya variabilis. Next base: position 775,395,589 of record NC_135235.1, on the reverse strand, counting down.
ATATGACTACAATATCTACCATAGATATAGAGGAATATGACTACAATATCTACCATAGATATAGAGGAATATGACTACAATATCTACCATAGATATAGAGGAATATGACTACAATATCTACCATAGATATAGAGGAATATGACTACAATATCTACCATAGGTATAGAGGAATATGACTACAACATCTACCATAGGTATAGAGGAATATGACTACAATATCTACCATAGATATAGAGGAATATGACTACAATATCTACCATAGATATAGATGAATATGACTACAATATCTACCATAGATATAGAGGAATATGACTACAATATCTACCATAGATATAGAGGAATATGACTACAGTATCTACCATAGATATAGAGGAATATGACTACAATATCTACCATAGATATAGAGGAATATGACTACAATATCTACCATAGATATAGAGGAATATGACTACAATATCTACCATAGATATAGAGGAATATGACTACAATATCTACCATAGATATAGAGGAATATGACTACAATATCTACCATAGATATAGAGGAATATGACTACAATATCTACCATAGATATAGAGGAATATGACTACAATATCTACCATAGATATAGATGAATATGACTACAATATCTACCATAGATATAGAGGAATATGACTACAATATCTACCATAGATATAGATGAATATGACTACAATATCTACCATAGATATAGATGAATATGACTACAATATCTACCATAGATATAGAGGAATATGACTACAATATCTACCATAGATATAGATGAATATGACTACAATATCTACCATAGATATAGAGGAATATGACTACAATATCTACCATAGATATAGAGGAATATGACTACAATATCTACCATAGATATAGAGGAATATGACTACAATATCTACCATAGATATAGATGAATATGACTACAATATCTACCATAGATATAGAGGAATATGACTACAATATCTACCATAGATATAGATGAATATGACTACAATATCTACCATAGATATAGAGGAATATGACTACAATATCTACCATAGATATAGATGAATATGACTACAATATCTACCATAGATATAGAGGAATATGACTACAATATCTACCATAGATATAGAGGAATATGACTACAATATCTACCATAGATATAGAGGAATATGACTACAATATCTACCATAGATATAGATGAATATGACTACAATATCTACCATAGATATAGAGGAATATGACTACAATATCTACCATAGGTATAGAGGAATATGACTACATTATCTACCATAGATATAGAGGAATATGACTACAATATCTACCATATATATAGAGGAATATGACTACAATATCTACCATAGATATAGAGGAATATGACTACAATATCTACCATATATATAGAGGAATATGACTACAATATCTACCATAGATATAGATGAATATGACTACAATATCTACCATAGATATAGAGGAATATGACTACAATATCTACCATAGATATAGAGGAATATGACTACAATATCTACCATAGATATAGATGAATATGACTACAATATCTACCATAGATATAGAGGAATATGACTACAATATCTACCATAGATATAGAGGAATATGACTACAATATCTACCATAGGTATAGAGGAATATGACTACAATATCTACCATAGATATAGAGGAATATGACTACAATATCTACCATAGATATAGAGGAATATGACTACAATATCTACCATAGATATAGAGGAATATGACTACAATATCTACCATAGATATAGATGAATATGACTACAATATCTACCATAGATATAGATGAATATGACTACAATATCTACCATAGATATAGAGGAATATGACTACAATATCTACCATAGATATAGAGGAATATGACTACAATATCTACCATAGATATAGAGGAATATGACTACAATATCTACCATATATATAGAGGAATATGACTACAATATCTACCATAGATATAGAGGAATATGACTACAATATCTACCATAGATATAGAGGAATATGACTACAATATCTACCATAGATATAGGGGAATATGACTACAATATCTACCATAGATATAGAGGAATATGACTACAATATCTACCATAGATATAGATGAATATGACTACAATATCTACCATAGATATAGAGGAATATGACTACACTATCTACCATAGATATAGAGGAATATGACTACAATATCTACCATAGATATAGAGGAATATGACTACAATATCTACCATAGATATAGAGGAATATGACTACAATATCTACCATAGGTATAGATGAATATGACTACAATATCTACCATAGATATAGAGGAATATGACTACAATATCTACCATAGATATAGAGGAATATGACTACAATATCTACCATAGATATAGGGGAATATGACTACAATATCTACCATAGATATAGAGGAATATGACTACAATATCTACCATAGATATAGATGAATATGACTACAATATCTACCATAGATATAGAGGAATATGACTACACTATCTACCATAGATATAGAGGAATATGACTACAATATCTACCATAGATATAGAGGAATATGACTACAATATCTACCATAGATATAGAGGAATATGACTACAATATCTACCATAGATATAGATGAATATGACTACAATATCTACCATAGATATAGAGGAATATGACTACAATATCTACCATAGATATAGAGGAATATGACTACAATATCTACCATAGGTATAGAGGAATATGACTACAATATCTACCATAGATATAGAGGAATATGACTACAATATCTACCATAGATATAGAGGAATATGACTACAATATCTACCATAGATATTGATGAATATGACTACAATATCTACCATAGATATAGATGAATATGACTACAATATCTACCATAGATATAGAGGAATATGACTACAATATCTACCATAGATATAGAGGAATATGACTACAATATCTACCATAGATATAGAGGAATATGACTACAATATCTACCATAGATATAGAGGAATATGACTACAATTTCTACCATAGATATAGGGGAATATGACTACAATATCTACCATAGATATAGAGGAATATGACTACAATATCTACCATAGATATAGATGAATATGACTACAATATCTACCATAGATATAGAGGAATATGACTACAATATCTACCATAGATATAGAGGAATATGACTACAATATCTACCATAGATATAGAGGAATATGACTACAATATCTACCATAGGTATAGATGAATATGACTACAATATCTACCATAGATATAGAGGAATATGACTACAATATCTACCATAGATATAGAGGAACATGACTACAATATCTACCATAGGTATAGAGGAATATGACTACAATATCTACCATAGATATAGATGAATATGACTACAATATCTACCATAGATATAGAGGAATATGACTACAATATCTACCATAGATATAGAGGAATATGACTACAATATCTACCATAGATATAGAGGAATATGACTACAATATCTACCATAGATATAGAGGAATATGACTACAATATCTACCATAGATATAGATGAATATGACTACAATATCTACCATAGATATAGAGGAATATGACTACAATATCTACCATAGATATAGAGGAATATGACTACAATATCTACCATAGATATAGAGGAATATGACTACAATATCTACCATAGATATAGAGGAATATGACTACAATATCTACCATAGATATAGATGAATATGACTACAATATCTACCATAGATATAGAGGAATATGACTACAATATCTACCATAGATATAGAGGAATATGACTACAATATCTACCATAGGTATAGAGGAATATGACTACAATATCTACCATAGATATAGAGGAATATGACTACAATATCTACCATAGATATAGAGGAATATGACTACAATATCTACCATAGATATTGATGAATATGACTACAATATCTACCATAGATATAGATGAATATGACTACAATATCTACCATAGATATAGAGGAATATGACTACAATATCTACCATAGATATAGAGGAACATGACTACAATATCTACCATAGGTATAGAGGAATATGACTACAATATCTACCATAGATATAGATGAATATGACTACAATATCTACCATAGATATAGATGAATATGACTACAATATCTACCATAGATATAGAGGAATATGACTACAATATCTACCATAGATATAGAGGAATATGACTACAATATCTACCATAGATATAGAGGAATATGACTACAATATCTACCATAGATATAGAGGAATATGACTACACTATCTACCATAGATATAGAGGAATATGACTACAATATCTACCATAGATATAGATGAATATGACTACAATATCTACCATAGATATAGATGAATATGACTACAATATCTACCATAGGTATAGATGAATATGACTACAATATCTACCATAGATATAGATGAATACGACTACAATATCTACCATAGATATAGATGAATATGACTACAATATCTACCATAGATATTGATGAATATGACTACAATATCTACCATAGGTATAGATGAATATGACTACAATATCTACCATAGGTATAGAGGAATATGACTACAATATCTACCATAGGTATAGAGGAATATGACTACAATATCTACCATAGATATAGAGGAATATGACTACAATATCTACCATAGATATAGATGAATATGACTACAATATCTACCATAGATATAGAGAAATATAACTACAATATCTACCATAGATATAGAGGAATATGACTACAATATCTACCATAGATATAGAGGAATATGACTACAATATCTACCATAGATATAGATGAATATGACTACAATATCTACCATAGATATAGATGAATATGACTACAATATCTACCATAGGTATAGATGAATATGACTACAATATCTACCATAGATATAGAGGAATATGACTACAATATCTACCATAGATATAGATGAATATGACTACAATATCTACCATAGATATAGAGGAATATGACTACAATATCTACCATAGATATAGAGGAATATGACTACAATATCTACCATAGGTATAGATGAATATGACTACAATATCTACCATAGATATAGATGAATATGAGTACAATATCTACCATAGATATAGAGGAATATGAATACAATATCTACCATAGATATAGAGGAATATGACTACAATATCTACCATAGATATAGATGAATATGACTACAATATCTACCATAGATATAGATGAATATGACTACAATATCTACCATAGATATAGAGGAATATGACTACAATATCTACCATAGATATAGAGGAATATGACCACAATATCTACCATAGATATAGAGGAATATGACTACAATATCTACCATAGGTATAGAGGAATATGACTACAATATCTACCATAGATATAGAGGAATATGACTACAATATCTACCATAGATATAGAGGAATATGACTACAATATCTACCATAGGTATAGATGAATATGACTACAATATCTACCATAGATATAGATGAATATAACTACAATATCTACCATAGATATAGAGGAATATGACTACAATATCTACCATAGATATAGATGAATATGACTACAATATCTACCATAGGTATAGATGAATATGACTACAATATCTACCATAGATATAGATGAATATGACTACAATATCTACCATAGGTATAGAGGAATATGACTACAATATCTACCATAGATATAGATGAATATGACTACAATATCCACCATAGATATAGAGGAATATGACTACAATATCTACCATAGATATAGATGAATATGACTACAATATCTACCATAGATATAGATGAATATGACTACAATATCTACCATAGATATAGATGAATATGACTACAATATCTACCATAGATATAGATGAATATGACTACAATATCTACCATAGATATAGAGGAATATGACTACAATATCTACCATAGATATAGAGGAATATGACTACAATATCTACCATAGATATAGAGGAATATGACTACAATATCTACCATAGGTATAGATGAATATGACTACAATATCTACCATAGATATAGATAAATATGACTACAATATCTACCATAGATATAGATGAATATGACTACAATATCTACCATAGATATAGAGGAATATGACTACAATATCTACCATAGATATTGATGAATATGACTACAATATCTACCATAGATATAGAGAAATATGACTACAATATCTACCATAGGTATAAATGAATAAGACTACAATATCTACCATAGATATAGAGGAATATGACTACAATATCTACCATAGATATAGATGAATATGACTACAATATCTACCATAGATATAGAGGAATATGACTACAATATCTACGATAGGTATAGATGAATATGACTACAATATCTACCATAGATATAGATGAATATGACTACAATATCTACCATAGGTATAGAGGAATATGACTACAATATCTACCATAGATATAGAGGAATATGACTACAATATCTAACATAGATATAGAGGAATATGACTACAATATCTACCATAGATATAGAGGAATATGACTACAATATCTACCATAGATATTGATGAATATGACTACAATATCTACCATAGATATAGAGGAATATGACTACAATATCTAACATAGATATAGAGGAATATGACTACAATATCTACCATAGATATAGAGGAATATGACTACAATATCTACCATAGATATAGAGGAATATGACTACAATATCTACCATAGATATAGATGAATATGACTACAATATCTACCATAGATATAGAGGAATATGACTACAATATCTACCATAGATATAGAGGAATATGACTACAATATCTACCATAGATATAGATGAATATGACTACAATATCTACCATAGGTATAGAGGAATATGACTACAATATCTACCATAGATATAGATGAATATGACTACAATATCTACCATAGATATAGAGGAATATGACTACAATATCTACCATAGGTATAGATGAATATGACTACAATATCTACCATAGATATAGATGAATATGACTACAATATCTACCATAGATATAGAGGAATATGACTACAATATCTACCATAGATATAGATGAATATGACGACAATATCTACCATAGATATAGAGGAATATGACTACAATATCTACCATAGATATAGAGGAATATGACTACAATATCTACCATAGATATAGATGAATATGACTACAATATCTACCATAGATATAGAGGATTATGACTACAATATCTACCATAGATATAGATGAATATGACTACAATATCTACCATAGATATAGAGGAATATGACTACAATATCTACCATAGATATAGAGGAATATGACTACAATATCTACCATAGATATAGAGGAATATGACTACAATATCTACCATAGATATAGAGGAATATGACTACAATATCTACCATAGATATAGATGAATATGACTACAATATCTACCATAGATATAGATGAATATGACTACAATATCTACCATAGGTATAGAGGAATATGACTACAATATCTACCATAGATATAGATGAATATGACTACAATATCTACCATAGATATAGAGGAATATGACTACAATATCTACCATAGATATAGAGGAATATGACTACAATATCTACCATAGATATAGATGAATATGACGACAATATCTACCATAGATATAGAGGAATATGACTACAATATCTACCATAGATATAGAGGAATATGACTACAATATCTACCATAGATATAGATGAATATGACTACAATATCTACCATAGATATAGAGGATTATGACTACAATATCTACCATAGATATAGATGAATATGACTACAATATCTACCATAGATATAGAGGAATATGACTACAATATCTACCATAGATATAGATGAATATGACTACAATATCTACCATAGATATAGAGGAATATGACTACAATATCTACCATAGATATAGAGGAATATGACTACAATATCTACCATAGATATAGATGAATATGACTACAATATCTACCATAGATATAGAGGAATATGACTACAATATCTGCCATAGATATAGAGGAATATGACTACAATATCTACCATAGATATAGATGAATATGACTACAATATCTACCATAGATATAGATGAATATGACTACAATATCTACCATAGATATAGATGAATATGACTACAATATCTACCATAGATATAGAGGAATATGACTACAATATCTACCATAGATATAGAGGAATATGACTACAATATCTACCATAGATATAGATGAATATGACTACAATATCTACCATAGATATAGATGAATATGACTACAATATCTACCATAGATATAGAGGAATATGACTACAATATCTACCATAGATATAGAGGAATATGACTACAATATCTACCATAGATATAGAGGAATATGACTACAATATCTACCATAGATATAGATGAATATGACTACAATATCTACCATAGATATAGATGAATATGACTACAATATCTACCATAGGTATAGATGAATATGACTACAATATCTACCATAGATATAGAGGAATATGACTACAATATCTACCATAGATATAGATGAATATGACTATAATATCTACCATAGATATAGATGAATATGACTACAATATCTACCATAGATATAGAGGAATATGACTACAATATCTACCATAGATATAGATGAATATGACTACAATATCTACCATAGATATAGATGAATATGACTACAATATCTACCATAGATATAGATGAATATGACTACAATATCTACCATAGATATAGAGGAATATGACTACAATATCTACCATAGATATAGATGAATATGACTACAATATCTACCATAGATATAGAGGAATATGACTACAATATCTACCATAGATATAGAGGAATATGACTACAATATCTACCATAGATATAGATGAATATGACTACAATATCTACCATAGATATAGATGAATATGACTACAATATCTACCATAGATATAGATGAATATGACTACAATATCTACCATAGATATAGATGAATATGACTACAATATCTACCATAGATATAGATGAATATGACTACAATATCTACCATAGATATAGAGGAATATGACTACAATATCTACCATAGATATAGAAGAATATGACTACAATATCTACCATAGATATAGATGAATATGACTACAATATCTACCATAGATATAGATGAATATGACTACAATATCTACCATAGATATAGATGAATATGACTACAATATCTACCATAGATATAGAGGAATATGACTACAATATCTACCATAGATATAGATGAATATGACTACAATATCTACCATAGGTATAGAGGAATATGACTACAATATCTACCATAGATATAGAGGAATATGACTACAATATCTACCATAGATATAGATGAATATGACTACAATATCTACCATAGGTATAGAGGAATATGACTACAATATCTACCATAGATATAGAGGAATATGACTACAATATCTACCATAGATATAGAGGAATATGACTACAATATCTACCATAGATATAGAGGAATATGACTACAATATCTACCATAGATATAGAGGAATATGACTACAATATCTACCATAGATATAGAGGAATATGACTATAATATCTACCATAGATATAGATGAATATGACTACAATATCTACCATAGATATAGATGAATATGACTACAATATCTACCATAGATATAGAGGAATATGACTACAATATCTACCATAGATATAGAGGAATATGACTACAATATCTACCATAGATATAGAGGAATATGACTACAATATCTACCATAGATATAGATGAATATGACTACAATATCTACCATAGATATAGATGAATATGACTACAATATCTACCATAGATATAGATGAATATGACTACAATATCTACCATAGATATAGATGAATATGACTACAATATCTACCATAGGTATAGAGGAATATGACTACAATATCTACCATAGATATAGAGGAATATGACTACAATATCTACCATAGATATAGAGAAATATGACTACAATATCTACCATAGATATAGAGGAATATGACTACAATATCTACCATAGATATAAAGGAATATGACTACAATATCTACCATAGATATAGAGGAATATGACTACAATATCTACCATAGATATAGAGGAATATGACTACAATATCTACCATAGGTATAGATGAATATTACTACAATATCTACCATAGATATAGATGAATATGACTACAATATCTACCATAGATATAGAGGAATATGACTACAATATCTACCATAGATATAGATGAATATGACTACAATATCTACCATAGATATAGATGAATATGACTACAATATCTACCATAGGTATAGAGGAATATGACTACAATATCTACCATAGATATAGAGGAATATGACTACAATATCTACCATAGATATAGATGAATATGACTACAATATCTACCATAGATATAGATGAATATGACTACAATATCTACCATAGATATAGAGGAATATGACTACAATATCTACCATAGATATAGAGGAATATGACTACAATATCTACCATAGATATAGATGAATATGACTACAATATCTACCATAGATATAGAGGAATATGACTACAATATCTACCATAGATATAGATGAATATGACTACAATATCTACCATAGATATAGAGGAATATGACTACAATATCTACCATAGATATAGAGGAATATGACTACAATATCTACCATAGATATAGATGAATATGACTACAATATCTACCATAGATATAGATGAATATGACTACAATATCTACCATAGATATAGATGAATATGACTACAATATCTACCATAGATATAGATGAATATGACTACAATATCTACCATAGATATAGATGAATATGACTACAATATCTACCATAGATATAGAGGAATATGACTACAATATCTACCATAGATATAGAAGAATATGACTACAATATCTACCATAGATATAGATGAATATGACTACAATATCTACCATAGATATAGATGAATATGACTACAATATCTACCATAGATATAGATGAATATGACTACAATATCTACCATAGATATAGAGGAATATGACTACAATATCTAACATAGATATAGAGGAATATGACTACAATATCTACCATAGATATAGAGGAATATGACTACAATATCTACCATAGATATAGAGGAATATGACTACAATATCTACCATAGATATAGAGGAATATGACTACAATATCTACCATAGATATAGAGGAATATGACTATAATATCTACCATAGGTATAGAGGAATATGACTACAATATCTACCATAGATATAGATGAATATGACTACAATATCTACCATAGATATAGATGAATATGACTACAATATCTACCATAGATATAGATGAATATGACTACAATATCTACCATAGATATAGAGGAATATGACTACAATATCTACCATAGATATAGAGGAATATGACTACAATATCTAACATAGATATAGAGGAATATGACTACAATATCTACCATAGATATAGAGGAATATGACTACAATATCTACCATAGGTATAGATGAATATGACTACAATATCTACCATAGATATAGAGGAATATGACTACAATATCTACCATAGATATAGAGGAATATGACTACAATATCTAACATAGATATAGAGGAATATGACTACAATATCTACCATAGATATAGATGAATATGACTACAATATCTACCATAGGTATAGATGAATATGACTACAATATCTACCATAGGTATAGATGAATATGACTACAATATCTACCATAGATATAGATGAATATGACTACAATATCTACCATAGATATAGAGGAATATGACTACAATATCTACCATAAATATAGAGGAATATGACTACAATATCTACCATAGATATAGATGAATATGACTACAATATCTACCATAGGTATAGAGGAATATGACTACAATATCTACCATAGATATAGATGAATATGACTACAATATCTACCATAGATATAGAGGAATATGACTACAATATCTACCATAGATATAGAGGAATATGACTACAATATCTACCATAGATATAGATGAATATGACGACAATATCTACCATAGATATAGAGGAATATGACTACAATATCTACCATAGATATAGAGGAATATGACTACAATATCTACCATAGATATAGATGAATATGACTACAATATCTACCATAGATATAGAGGATTATGACTACAATATCTACCATAGATATAGATGAATATGACTACAATATCTACCATAGATATAGAGGAATATGACTACAATATCTACCATAGATATAGATGAATATGACTACAATATCTACCATAGGTATAGATGAATATGACTACAATATCTACCATAGGTATAGATGAATATGACTACAATATCTACCATAGATATAGATGAATATGACTACAATATCTACCATAGATATAGAGGAATATGACTACAATATCTACCATAAATATAGAGGAATATGACTACAATATCTACCATAGATATAGATGAATATGACTACAATATCTACCATAGGTATAGAGGAATATGACTACAATATCTACCATAGATATAGATGAATATGACTACAATATCTACCATAGATATAGAGGAATATGACTACAATATCTACCATAGATATAGAGGAATATGACTACAATATCTACCATAGATATAGATGAATATGACGACAATATCTACCATAGATATAGAGGAATATGACTACAATATCTACCATAGATATAGAGGAATATGACTACAATATCTACCATAGATATAGATGAATATGACTACAATATCTACCATAGATATAGAGGATTATGACTACAATATCTACCATAGATATAGATGAATATGACTACAATATCTACCATAGATATAGAGGAATATGACTACAATATCTACCATAGATATAGAGGAATATGACTACAATATCTACCATAGATATAGAGGAATATGACTACAATATCTACCATAGATATAGATGAATATGACTACAATATCTACCATAGATATAGATGAATATGACTACAATATCTACCATAGATATAGAGGAATATGACTACAATATCTACCATAGATATAGAGGAATATGACTACAATATCTACCATAGATATAGATGAATATGACGACAATATCTACCATAGATATAGAGGAATATGACTACAATATCTACCATAGATATAGAGGAATATGACTACAATATCTACCATAGATATAGATGAATATGACTACAATATCTACCATAGATATAGAGGATTATGACTACAATATCTACCATAGATATAGATGAATATGACTACAATATCTACCATAGATATAGAGGAATATGACTACAATATCTACCATAGATATAGATGAATATGACTACAATATCTACCATAGATATAGAGGAATATGACTACAATATCTACCATAGATATAGAGGAATATGACTACAATATCTACCATAGATATAGATGAATATGACTACAATATCTACCATAGATATAGAGGAATATGACTACAATATCTGCCATAGATATAGAGGAATATGACTACAATGTCTACCATAGATATAGATGAATATGACTACAATATCTACCATAGATATAGATGAATATGACTACAATATCTACCATAGATATAGATGAATATGACTACAATATCTACCATAGATATAGAGGAATATGACTACAATATCTACCATAGATATAGAGGAATATGACTACAATATCTACCATAGATATAGATGAATATGACTACAATATCTACCATAGATATAGATGAATATGACTACAATATCTACCATAGATATAGAGGAATATGACTACAATATCTACCATAGATATAGAGGAATATGACTACAATATCTACCATAGATATAGAGGAATATGACTACAATATCTACCATAGATATAGATGAATATGACTACAATATCTACCATAGATATAGATGAATATGACTACAATATCTACCATAGGTATAGATGAATATGACTACAATATCTACCATAGATATAGAGGAATATGACTACAATATCTACCATAGATATAGATGAATATGACTACAATATCTACCATAGATATAGATGAATATGACTACAATATCTACCATAGATATAGAGGAATATGACTACAATATCTACCATAGATATAGATGAATATGACTACAATATCTACCATAGATATAGATGAATATGACTACAATATCTACCATAGATATAGATGAATATGACTACAATATCTACCATAGATATAGAGGAATATGACTACAATATCTACCATAGATATAGATGAATATGACTACAATATCTACCATAGATATAGAGGAATATGACTACAATATCTACCATAGATATAGAGGAATATGACTACAATATCTACCATAGATATAGATGAATATGACTACAATATCTACCATAGATATAGATGAATATGACTACAATATCTACCATAGATATAGATGAATATGACTACAATATCTACCATAGATATAGATGAATATGACTACAATATCTACCATAGATATAGATGAATATGACTACAATATCTACCATAGATATAGAGGAATATGACTACAATATCTACCATAGATATAGAAGAATATGACTACAATATCTACCATAGATATAGATGAATATGACTACAATATCTACCATAGATATAGATGAATATGACTACAATATCTACCATAGATATAGATGAATATGACTACAATATCTACCATAGATATAGAGGAATATGACTACAATATCTACCATAGATATAGATGAATATGACTACAATATCTACCATAGGTATAGAGGAATATGACTACAATATCTACCATAGATATAGAGGAATATGACTACAATATCTACCATAGATATAGATGAATATGACTACAATATCTACCATAGGTATAGAGGAATATGACTACAATATCTACCATAGATATAGAGGAATATGACTACAATATCTACCATAGATATAGAGGAATATGACTACAATATCTACCATAGATATAGAGGAATATGACTACAATATCTACCATAGATATAGAGGAATATGACTATAATATCTACCATAGATATAGATGAATATGACTACAATATCTACCATAGATATAGATGAATATGACTACAATATCTACCATAGATATAGAGGAATATGACTACAATATCTACCATAGATATAGAGGAATATGACTACAATATCTACCATAGATATAGAGGAATATGACTACAATATCTACCATAGATATAGATGAATATGACTACAATATCTACCATAGATATAGATGAATATGACTACAATATCTACCATAGATATAGATGAATATGACTACAATATCTACCATAGATATAGATGAATATGACTACAATATCTACCATAGGTATAGAGGAATATGACTACAATATCTACCATAGATATAGAGGAATATGACTACAATATCTACCATAGATATAGAGAAATATGACTACAATATCTACCATAGATATAGAGGAATATGACTACAATATCTACCATAGATATAGAGGAATATGACTACAATATCTACCATAGATATAGAGGAATATGACTACAATATCTACCATAGGTATAGATGAATATTACTACAATATCTACCATAGATATAGATGAATATGACTACAATATCTACCATAGATATAGAGGAATATGACTACAATATCTACCATAGATATAGATGAATATGACTACAATATCTACCATAGATATAGATGAATATGACTACAATATCTACCATAGGTATAGAGGAATATGACTACAATATCTACCATAGATATAGAGGAATATGACTACAATATCTACCATAGATATAGATGAATATGACTACAATATCTACCATAGATATAGATGAATATGACTACAATATCTACCATAGATATAGAGGAATATGACTACAATATCTACCATAGATATAGAGGAATATGACTACAATATCTACCATAGATATAGATGAATATGACTACAATATCTACCATAGATATAGAGGAATATGACTACAATATCTACCATAGATATAGATGAATATGACTACAATATCTACCATAGATATAGAGGAATATGACTACAATATCTACCATAGATATAGAGGAATATGACTACAATATCTACCATAGATATAGATGAATATGACTACAATATCTACCATAGATATAGATGAATATGACTACAATATCTACCATAGATATAGATGAATATGACTACAATATCTACCATAGATATAGATGAATATGACTACAATATCTACCATAGATATAGATGAATATGACTACAATATCTACCATAGATATAGAGGAATATGACTACAATATCTACCATAGATATAGAAGAATATGACTACAATATCTACCATAGATATAGATGAATATGACTACAATATCTACCATAGATATAGATGAATATGACTACAATATCTACCATAGATATAGATGAATATGACTACAATATCTACCATAGATATAGAGGAATATGACTACAATATCTACCATAGATATAGATGAATATGACTACAATATCTACCATAGATATAGAGGAATATGACTACAATATCTACCATAGATATAGAGGAATATGACTACAATATCTACCATAGATATAGATGAATATGACTACAATATCTACCATAGGTATAGAGGAATATGACTACAATATCTACCATAGATATAGAGGAATATGACTACAATATCTACCATAGATATAGAGGAATATGACTACAATATCTACCATAGATATAGAGGAATATGACTACAATATCTACCATAGATATAGAGGAATATGACTACAATATCTACCATAGATATAGAGGAATATGACTATAATATCTACCATAGATATAGATGAATATGACTACAATATCTACCATAGATATAGATGAATATGACTACAATATCTACCATAGATATAGATGAATATGACTACAATATCTACCATAGATATAGATGAATATGACTACAATATCTACCATAGATATAGAGGAATATGACTACAATATCTACCATAGATATAGAGGAATATGACTACAATATCTACCATAGATATAGAGGAATATGACTACAATATCTACCATAGATATAGAGGAATATGACTACAATATCTACCATAGATATAGATGAATATGACTACAATATCTACCATAGATATAGATGAATATGACTACAATATCTACCATAGATATAGATGAATATGACTACAATATCTACCATAGATATAGATGAATATGACTACAATATCTACCATAGGTATAGAGGAATATGACTACAATATCTACCATAGATATAGAGGAATATGACTACAATATCTACCATAGATATAGAGAAATATGACTACAATATCTACCATAGATATAGAGGAATATGACTACAATATCTACCATAGATATAGAGGAATATGACTACAATATCTACCATAGGTATAGATGAATATGACTACAATATCTACCATAGATATAGAGGAATATGACTACAATATCTACCATAGATATAGAGGAATATGACTACAATATCTACCATAGATATAGAGGAATATGACTACAATATCTACCATAGATATAGAGGAATACGACTAAAATATCTACCATAGATATAGATGAATATGACTACAATATCTACCATAGATATAGAGGAATATGACTACAATATCTACCATAGATATAGATGAATATGACTACAATATCTACCATAGATATAGATGAATATGACTACAATATCTACCATAGGTATAGAGGAATATGACTACAATATCTACCATAGATATAGAGGAATATGACTACAATATCTACCATAGATATAGATGAATATGACTACAATATCTACCATAGATATAGATGAATATGACTACAATATCTACCATAGATATAGAGGAATATGACTACAATATCTACCATAGATATAGATGAATATGACTACAATATCTACCATAGATATAGAGGAATATGACTACAATATCTACCATAGATATAGAGGAATATGACTACAATATCTACCATAGATATAGATGAATATGACTACAATATCTACCATAGATATAGAGGAATATGACTACAATATCTACCATAGATATAGTGGAATATGACTACAATATCTACCATAGATATAGAGGAATATGACTACAATATCTACCATAGATATAGAGGAATATGACTACAATATCTACCATAGATATAGATGAATATGACTACAATATCTACCATAGATATAGATGAATATGACTACAATATCTACCATAGATATAGAGGAATATGACTACAATATCTACCATAGATATAGAGGAATATGACTACAATATCTACCATAGGTATAGAGGAATATGACTACAATATCTACCATAGATATAGAGGAATATGACTACAATATCTACCATAGATATAGATGAATATGACTACAATATCTACCATAGATATAGAGGAATATGACTACAATATCTACCATAGATATAGATGAATATGACTACAATATCTACCATAGATATAGATGAATATGACTACAATATCTACCATAGATATAGATGAATATGACTACAATATCTACCATAGATATAGATGAATATGACTACAATATCTACCATAGATATAGATGAATATGACTACAATATCTACCATAGATATAGAGGAATATGGCTACAATATCTACCATAGGTATAGAGGAATATGACTACAATATCTACCATAGATATAGAGGAATATGGCTACAATATCTACCATAGGTATAGAGGAATATGACTACAATATCTACCATAGATATAGATGAATATGACTACAATATCTACCATAGATATAGAGGAATATGACTACAATATCTACCATAGATATAGAGGAATATGACTACAATATCTACCATAGATATAGAGGAATATGACTACAATATCTATCATAGATATAGAGGAATATGACTACAATATCTACCATAGATATAGAGGAATATGACTACAATATCTACCATAGATATAGATGAATATGACTACAATATCTACCATAGATATAGAGGAATATGACTACAATATCTACCATAGATATAGATGAATATGACTACAATATCTACCATAGATATAGATGAATATGACTACAATATCTACCATAGGTATAGATGAATATGACTACAATATCTACCATAGATATAGAGGAATATGACTACAATATCTACCATAGATATAGAGGAATATGACTACAATATCTACCATAGATATAGAGGAATATGACTACAATATCTACCATAGATATAGAGGAATATGACTACAATATCTACCATAGATATAGAGGAATATGACTACAATATCTACCATAGGTATAGATGAATATGACTACAATATCTACCATAGATATAGATGAATATGACTACAATATCTACCATAGATATAGATGAATATGACTACAATATCTACCATAGATATAGATGAATATGACTACAATATCTACCATAGATATAGATGAATATGACTACAATATCTACCATAGGAATAGATGAATATGACTACAATATCTACCATAGATATAGATGAATATGACTACAATATCTACCATAGATATAGATGAATATGACTACAATATCTACCATAGATATAGATGAATATGACTACAATATCTACCATAGATATAGATGAATATGACTACAATATCTACCATAGATATAGATGAATATGACTACAATATCTACCATAGGAATAGATGAATATGACTACAATATCTACCATAGATATAGAGGAATATGACTACAATATCTACCATAGATATAGATGAATATGACTACAATATCTACCATAGATATAGATGAATATGACTACAATATCTACCATAGATATAGATGAATATGACTACAATATCTACCATAGATATTGATGAATATGACTACAATATCTACCATAGGTATAGAGGAATATGACTACAATATCTACCATAGATATAGATGAATATGACTACAATATCTACCATAGATATAGATGAATATGACTACAATATCTACCATAGATATAGAGGAATATGACTACAATATCTACCATAGATATAGAGGAATATGACTACAATATCTACCATAGATATAGAGGAATATGACTACAATATCTACCATAGATATAGATGAATATGACTACAATATCTACCATAGATATAGAGGAATATGACTACAATATCTACCATAGATATAGAGGAATATGACTACAATATCTACCATAGATATAGAGGAATATGACTACAATATCTACCATAGATATAGATGAATATGACTACAATATCTACCATAGATATAGAGGAATATGACTACAATATCTACCATAGATATAGAGGAATATGACTACAATATCTACCATAGATATAGAGGAATATGACTACAATATCTACCATAGATATAGAGGAATATGACTACAATATCTACCATAGATATAGAGGAATATGACTACAATATCTACCATAGATATAGAGGAATATGACTACAATATCTACCATAGATATAGATGAATATGACTATAATATCTACCATAGATATAGATGAATATGACTACAATATCTGCCATAGATATAGAGGAATATGACTACAATATCTACCATAGATATAGATGAATATGACTACAATATCTACCATAGATATAGATGAATATGACTACAATATCTACCATAGGAATAGATGAATATGACTACAATATCTACCATAGATATAGAGGAATATGACTACAATATCTACCATAGATATAGAGGAATATGACTACAATATCTACCATAGATATAGATGAATATGACTACAATATCTACCATAGATATAGAGGAATATGACTACAATATCTACCATAGATATAGATGAATATGACTACAATATCTACCATAGATATAGATGAATATGACTACAATATCTACCATAGGTATAGATGAATATGACTACAATATCTACCATAGGTATAGAGGAATATGACTACAATATCTACCATAGATATAGATGAATATGACTACAATATCTACCATAGATATAGATGAATATGACTACAATATCTACCATAGATATAGATGAATATGACTACAATATCTACCATAGATATAGATGAATATGACTACAATATCTACCATAGATATAGAGGAATATGACTACAATATCTACCATAGATATAGAGGAATATGACTACAATATCTACCATAGATATAAAGGAATATGACTGCAATATCTACAATAGATATAGATGAATATGACTACAATATCTACCATAGATATAGAGGAATATGACTACAATATCTACCATAGATATAGATGAATATGACTGCAATATCTACCATAGATATAGAGGAATATGACTACAATATCTACCATAGATATAGATGAATATGACTACAATATCTACCATAGATATAGAGGAATATGACTACAATATCTACCATAGATATAGATGAATATGACTACAATATCTACCATAGATATAGAGGAATATGACTACAATATCTACCATAGATATAGATGAATATGACTACAATATCTACCATAGATATAGAGGAATATGACTACAATATCTACCATAGATATAGATG
Source organism: Ranitomeya variabilis (assembly GCF_051348905.1). Taxonomy (NCBI): domain Eukaryota; kingdom Metazoa; phylum Chordata; class Amphibia; order Anura; family Dendrobatidae; genus Ranitomeya; species Ranitomeya variabilis. The sequence goes on along the minus strand of NC_135235.1, from coordinate 775,374,204 downwards.
AATATGACTACAATATCTACCATAGATATAGATGAATATGACTACAATATCTACCATAGATATAGATGAATATGACTACAATATCTACCATAGATATAGATGAATATGACTACAATATCTACCATAGATATAGAGGAATATGACTACAATATCTACCATAGATATAGAGGAATATGACTACAATATCTACCATAGATATAGAGGAATATGACTACAATATCTACCATAGATATAGATGAATATGACTACAATATCTACCATAGATATAGATGAATATGACTACAATATCTACCATAGATATAGATGAATATGACTACAATATCTACCATAGATATAGATGAATATGACTACAATATCTACCATAGATATAGAGGAATATGACTACAATATCTACCATAGATATAGAGGAATATGACTACAATATCTACAATAGATATAGATGAATATGACTACAATATCTACCATAGATATAGATGAATATGACTACAATATCTACCATAGATATAGAGGAATATGACTACAATATCTACCATAGATATAGAGGAATATGACTACAATATCTACCATAGATATAGAGGAATATGACTACAATATCTACCATAGGTATAGATGAATATGACTACAATATCTACCATAGATATAGATGAATATGACTACAATATCTACCATAGATATAGAGGAATATGACTACAATATCTACCATAGGTATAGAGGAATATGACTACAATATCTACCATAGATATAGAGGAATATGACTACAATATCTACCATAGATATAGATGAATATGACTACAATATCTACCATAGATATAGAGGAATATGACTACAATATCTACCATAGATATAGATGAATATGACTACAATATCTACCATAGATATAGAGGAATATGACTACAATATCTACCATAGATATAGAGGAATATGACTACAATATCTACCATAGATATAGATGAATATGACTACAATATCTACCATAAATATAGAGGAATATGACTACAATATCTACCATAGATAAAGAGGAATATGACTACAATATCTACCATAGATATAGATGAATATGACTACAATATCTACCATAGATATAGAGGAATATGACTACAATATCTACCATAGATATAGATGAATATGACTACAATATCTACCATAGATATAGATGAATATGACTACAATATCTACCATAGATATAGATGAATATGACTACAATATCTACCATAGATATAGATGAATATGACTACAATATCTACCATAGATATAGATGAATATGACTACAATATCTACCATAGATATAGATGAATATGGCTACAATATCTACCATAGGTATAGATGAATATGACTACAATATCTACCATAGGTATAGAGGAATATGACTACAATATCTACCATAGATATAGAGGAATATGACTACAATATCTACCATAGATATAGAGGAATATGACTACAATATCTACCATAGATATAGATGAATATGACTACAATATCTACCATAGATATAGATGAATATGACTACAATATCTACCATAGGTATAGATGAATATGACTACAATATCTACCATAGGTATAGAGGAATATGACTACAATATCTACCATAGATATAGAGGAATATGACTACAATATCTACCATAGATATAGAGGAATATGACTACAATATCTACCATAGATATAGATGAATATGACTACAATATCTACCATAGATATAGATGAATATGACTACAATATCTACCATAGATATAGAGGAATATGACTACAATATCTACCATAGATATAGATGAATATGACTACAATATCTACCATAGATATAGAGAAATATGACTACAATATCTACCATAGATATAGAGGAATATGACTACAATATCTACCATAGATATAGAGGAATATGACTACAATATCTACCATAGATATAGATGAATATGACTACAATATCTACCATAGATATAGATGAATATGACTACAATATCTACCATAGATATAGATGAATATGACTACAATATCTACCATAGATATAGATGAATATGACTACAATATCTACCATAGATATGGAGGAATATGACTACAATATCTACCATAGATATAGAGAAATATGACTACAATATCTACCATAGATATAGAGGAATATGACTACAATATCTACCATAGATATAGAGGAATATGACTACAATATCTACCATAGATATAGATGAATATGACTACAATATCTACCATAGATATAGATGAATATGACTACAATATCTACCATAGATATAGATGAATATGACTACAATATCTACCATAGATATAGATGAATATGACTACAATATCTACCATAGATATGGAGGAATATGACTACAATATCTACCATAGATATAGAGGAATATGACTACAATATCTACCATAGATATAGATGAATATGACTACAATATCTACCATAGATATAGATGAATATGACTACAATATCTACCATAGATATAGATGAATATGACTACAATATCTACCATAGATATAGATGAATATGACTACAATATCTACCATAGATATAGATGAATATGACTACAATATCTACCATAGATATAGATGAATATGACTACAATATCTACCATAGATATGGAGGAATATGACTACAATATCTACCATAGATATAGAGGAATATGACTACAATATCTACCATAGATATAGATGAATATGACTACAATATCTACCATAGATATAGAGGAATATGACTGCAATATCTACCATAGATATAGATGAATATGACTACAATATCTACCATAGATATAGATGAATATGACTACAATATCTACCATAGATATAGAGGAATATGACTACAATATCTACCATAGATATGGAGGAATATGACTACAATATCTACCATAGATATAGAGGAATATGACTACAATATCTACCATAGATATAGATGAATATGACTACAATATCTACCATAGATATAGAGGAATATGACTGCAATATCTACCATAGATATAGATGAATATGACTACAATATCTACCATAGATATAGAGGAATATGACTACAATATCTACCATAGATATAGATGAATATGACTGCAATATCTACCATAGATATAGAGGAATATGACTACAATATCTACCATAGATATAGATGAATATGACTACAATATCTACCATAGATATAGAGGAATATGACTACAATATCTACCATAGATATAGATGAATATGACTACAATATCTACCATAGATATAGAGGAATATGACTACAATATCTACCATAGATATAGAGGAATATGACTACAATATCTACCATAGATATAGAGGAATAGGACTACAATATCTACCATAGATATAGAGGAATATGACTACAATATCTACCATAGATATAGATGAAGATGACTACAATATCTACCATAGATATAGATGAATATGACTACAATATCTACCATAGATATAGAGGAATATGACTACAATATCTACCATAGATATAGATAATTAAGACTACAATATCTACCATAGATATAGAGGAATATGACTACAATATCTACCATAGATATAGATGAATATGACTACAATATCTACCATAGATAAAGAGGAATATGACTACAATATCTACCATAGATATAGAGGAATATGACTACAATATCTACCATAGATATAGATGAATATGACTACAATATCTACCATAGATATAGATGAATATGACTACAATATCTACCATAGATATAGATGAATATGACTACAATATCTACCATAGATATAGATGAATATGACTACAATATCTACCATAGGTATAGATGAATATGACTACAATATCTACCATAGGTATAGATGAATATGACTACAATATCTACCATAGATATAGAGGAATATGACTACAATATCTACCATAGATATAGATGAATATGACTACAATATCTACCATAGATATAGAGGAATATGACTACAATATCTACCATAGATATAGATGAATATGACTACAATATCTACCATAGATATAGAGGAATATGACTACAATATCTACCATAGATATAGAGGAATATGACTACAATATCTACCATAGATATTGAGGAATATGACTACAATATCTACCATAGATATAGAGGAATATGACTACAATATCTACCATAAATATAGATGAACATGACTACAATATCTACCATAGATATAGAGGAATATGACTACAATATCTACCATAGATATAGAGGAATATGACTACAATATCTACCATAGATATAGAGGAATATGACTACAATATCTACCATAGATATAGAGGAATATGACTAAACTATCTACCATAGATATAGAGGAATATGACTACAATATCTACCATAGATATAGATGAATATGACTACAATATCTACCATAGATATAGAGGAATATGACTACAATATCTACCATAGATATAGAGGAATATGACTACAATATCTACCATAGATATAGATGAATATGACTACAATATCTACCATAGATATAGAGGAATATGACTACAATATCTACCATAGATATAGATGAATATGACTACAATATCTACCATAGATATAGAGGAATATGATTACAATATCTACCATAGATATAGATGAATATGACTACAATATCTACCATAGATATAGAGGAATATGACTACAATATCTACCATAGATATAGAGGAATATGACTACAATATCTACCATAGATATTGAGGAATATGACTACAATATCTACCATAGATATAGAGGAATATGACTACAATATCTACCATAGATATAGATGAACATGACTACAATATCTACCATAGATATAGAGGAATATGACTACAATATCTACCATAGATATAGAGGAATATGACCACAATATCTACCATAGGTATAGAGGAATATGACTACAATATCTACCATAGATATAGATGAATATGACTACAATATCTACCATAGATATAGAGGAATATGACTACAATATCTACCATAGGTATAGAGGAATATGACTACAATATCTACCATATATATAGATGAATAGGACTACAATATCTACCATAGGTATAGAGGAATATGACTACAATATCTACCATAGATATAGAGGAATATGACTACAATATCTACCATAGATATAGAGGAATATGACTACAATATCTACCATAGATATAGAGGAATATGACTACAATATCTACCATAGATATAGAGGAATATGACTACAATATCTACCATAGATATAGAGGAATATGACTACAATATCTACCATAGATATAGAGGAATATGACTACAATATCTACCATAGATATAGATGAATATGACTACAATATCTACCATAGGTATAGAGGAATATGACTACAATATCTACCATAGGTATAGATGAATATGACTACAATATCTACCATAGATATAGATGAATATGACTACAATATCTACCATAGATATAGATGAATATGACTACAATATCTACCATAGATATAGAGGAATATGACTACAATATCTACCATAGATATAGATGAATATGACTACAATATCTACCATAGATATAGAGGAATATGACTACAATATCTAACATAGATATAGAGGAATATGACTACAATATCTACCATAGATATAGAGGAATATGACTACAATATCTACCATAGATATTGATGAATATGACTACAATATCTACCATAGATATAGAGGAATATGACTACAATATCTAACATAGATATAGAGGAATATGACTACAATATCTACCATAGATATAGAGGAATATGACTACAATATCTACCATAGATATAGAGGAATATGACTACAATATCTACCATAGATATAGATGAATATGACTACAATATCTACCATAGATATAGAGGAATATGACTACAATATCTACCATAGATATAGAGGAATATGACTACAATATCTACCATAGATATAGATGAATATGACTACAATATCTACCATAGGTATAGAGGAATATGACTACAATATCTACCATAGATATAGATGAATATGACTACAATATCTACCATAGATATAGAGGAATATGACTACAATATCTACCATAGATATAGAGGAATATGACTACAATATCTACCATAGATATAGATGAATATGACGACAATATCTACCATAGATATAGAGGAATATGACTACAATATCTACCATAGATATAGAGGAATATGACTACAATATCTACCATAGGTATAGAGGAATATGACTACAATATCTACCATAGATATAGATGAATATGACTACAATATCTACCATAGATATAGAGGAATATGACTACAATATCTACCATAGATATAGAGGAATATGACTACAATATCTACCATAGATATAGATGAATATGACGACAATATCTACCATAGATATAGAGGAATATGACTACAATATCTACCATAGATATAGAGGAATATGACTACAATATCTACCATAGATATAGAGGAATATGACTACAATATCTACCATAGATATAGAGGAATATGACTACAATATCTACCATAGATATAGAGGAATATGACTACAATATCTACCATAGATATAGATGAATATGACTACAATATCTACCATAGATATAGAGGAATATGACTACAATATCTACCATAGATATAGAGGAATATGACTACAATATCTACCATAGATATAGATGAATATGACTACAATATCTACCATAGATATAGAGGATTATGACTACAATATCTACCATAGATATAGATGAATATGACTACAATATCTACCATAGATATAGAGGAATATGACTACAATATCTACCATAGATATAGAGGAATATGACTACAATATCTACCATAGATATAGATGAATATGACTACAATATCTACCATAGGTATAGAGGAATATGACTACAATATCTACCATAGATATAGATGAATATGACTACAATATCTACCATAGATATAGAGGAATATGACTACAATATCTACCATAGATATAGAGGAATATGACTACAATATCTACCATAGATATAGATGAATATGACGACAATATCTACCATAGATATAGAGGAATATGACTACAATATCTACCATAGATATAGAGGAATATGACTACAATATCTACCATAGATATAGATGAATATGACTACAATATCTACCATAGATATAGAGGATTATGACTACAATATCTACCATAGATATAGATGAATATGACTACAATATCTACCATAGATATAGAGGAATATGACTACAATATCTACCATAGATATAGATGAATATGACTACAATATCTACCATAGATATAGATGAATATGACTACAATATCTACCATAGATATAGAGGAATATGACTACAATATCTACCATAGATATAGATGAATATGACTACAATATCTACCATAGATATAGAGGAATATGACTACAATATCTGCCATAGATATAGAGGAATATGACTACAATATCTACCATAGATATAGATGAATATGACTACAATATCTACCATAGATATAGATGAATATGACTACAATATCTACCATAGATATAGATGAATATGACTACAATATCTACCATAGATATAGAGGAATATGACTACAATATCTACCATAGATATAGAGGAATATGACTACAATATCTACCATAGATATAGATGAATATGACTACAATATCTACCATAGATATAGATGAATATGACTACAATATCTACCATAGATATAGAGGAATATGACTACAATATCTACCATAGATATAGAGGAATATGACTACAATATCTACCATAGATATAGAGGAATATGACTACAATATCTACCATAGATATAGATGAATATGACTACAATATCTACCATAGATATAGATGAATATGACTACAATATCTACCATAGGTATAGATGAATATGACTACAATATCTACCATAGATATAGAGGAATATGACTACAATATCTACCATAGATATAGATGAATATGACTACAATATCTACCATAGATATAGATGAATATGACTACAATATCTACCATAGATATAGAGGAATATGACTACAATATCTACCATAGATATAGATGAATATGACTACAATATCTACCATAGATATAGATGAATATGACTACAATATCTACCATAGATATAGATGAATATGACTACAATATCTACCATAGATATAGAGGAATATGACTACAATATCTACCATAGATATAGATGAATATGACTACAATATCTACCATAGATATAGAGGAATATGACTACAATATCTACCATAGATATAGAGGAATATGACTACAATATCTACCATAGATATAGATGAATATGACTACAATATCTACCATAGATATAGATGAATATGACTACAATATCTACCATAGATATAGATGAATATGACTACAATATCTACCATAGATATAGATGAATATGACTACAATATCTACCATAGATATAGATGAATATGACTACAATATCTACCATAGATATAGAGGAATATGACTACAATATCTACCATAGATATAGAAGAATATGACTACAATATCTACCATAGATATAGATGAATATGACTACAATATCTACCATAGATATAGATGAATATGACTACAATATCTACCATAGATATAGATGAATATGACTACAATATCTACCATAGATATAGAGGAATATGACTACAATATCTACCATAGATATAGATGAATATGACTACAATATCTACCATAGGTATAGAGGAATATGACTACAATATCTACCATAGATATAGAGGAATATGACTACAATATCTACCATAGATATAGATGAATATGACTACAATATCTACCATAGGTATAGAGGAATATGACTACAATATCTACCATAGATATAGAGGAATATGACTACAATATCTACCATAGATATAGAGGAATATGACTACAATATCTACCATAGATATAGAGGAATATGACTACAATATCTACCATAGATATAGAGGAATATGACTACAATATCTACCATAGATATAGAGGAATATGACTATAATATCTACCATAGATATAGATGAATATGACTACAATATCTACCATAGATATAGATGAATATGACTACAATATCTACCATAGATATAGAGGAATATGACTACAATATCTACCATAGATATAGAGGAATATGACTACAATATCTACCATAGATATAGAGGAATATGACTACAATATCTACCATAGATATAGATGAATATGACTACAATATCTACCATAGATATAGATGAATATGACTACAATATCTACCATAGATATAGATGAATATGACTACAATATCTACCATAGATATAGATGAATATGACTACAATATCTACCATAGGTATAGAGGAATATGACTACAATATCTACCATAGATATAGAGGAATATGACTACAATATCTACCATAGATATAGAGAAATATGACTACAATATCTACCATAGATATAGAGGAATATGACTACAATATCTACCATAGATATAGAGGAATATGACTACAATATCTACCATAGATATAGAGGAATATGACTACAATATCTACCATAGATATAGAGGAATATGACTACAATATCTACCATAGGTATAGATGAATATTACTACAATATCTACCATAGATATAGATGAATATGACTACAATATCTACCATAGATATAGAGGAATATGACTACAATATCTACCATAGATATAGATGAATATGACTACAATATCTACCATAGATATAGATGAATATGACTACAATATCTACCATAGGTATAGAGGAATATGACTACAATATCTACCATAGATATAGAGGAATATGACTACAATATCTACCATAGATATAGATGAATATGACTACAATATCTACCATAGATATAGATGAATATGACTACAATATCTACCATAGATATAGAGGAATATGACTACAATATCTACCATAGATATAGAGGAATATGACTACAATATCTACCATAGATATAGATGAATATGACTACAATATCTACCATAGATATAGAGGAATATGACTACAATATCTACCATAGATATAGATGAATATGACTACAATATCTACCATAGATATAGAGGAATATGACTACAATATCTACCATAGATATAGAGGAATATGACTACAATATCTACCATAGATATAGATGAATATGACTACAATATCTACCATAGATATAGATGAATATGACTACAATATCTACCATAGATATAGATGAATATGACTACAATATCTACCATAGATATAGATGAATATGACTACAATATCTACCATAGATATAGATGAATATGACTACAATATCTACCATAGATATAGAGGAATATGACTACAATATCTACCATAGATATAGAAGAATATGACTACAATATCTACCATAGATATAGATGAATATGACTACAATATCTACCATAGATATAGATGAATATGACTACAATATCTACCATAGATATAGATGAATATGACTACAATATCTACCATAGATATAGAGGAATATGACTACAATATCTACCATAGATATAGATGAATATGACTACAATATCTACCATAGATATAGAGGAATATGACTACAATATCTACCATAGATATAGAGGAATATGACTACAATATCTACCATAGATATAGATGAATATGACTACAATATCTACCATAGGTATAGAGGAATATGACTACAATATCTACCATAGATATAGAGGAATATGACTACAATATCTACCATAGATATAGAGGAATATGACTACAATATCTACCATAGATATAGAGGAATATGACTACAATATCTACCATAGATATAGAGGAATATGACTATAATATCTACCATAGATATAGATGAATATGACTACAATATCTACCATAGATATAGATGAATATGACTACAATATCTACCATAGATATAGATGAATATGACTACAATATCTACCATAGATATAGATGAATATGACTACAATATCTACCATAGATATAGAGGAATATGACTACAATATCTACCATAGATATAGAGGAATATGACTACAATATCTACCATAGATATAGAGGAATATGACTACAATATCTACCATAGATATAGAGGAATATGACTACAATATCTACCATAGATATAGAGGAATATGACTACAATATCTACCATAGATATAGATGAATATGACTACAATATCTACCATAGATATAGATGAATATGACTACAATATCTACCATAGATATAGATGAATATGACTACAATATCTACCATAGGTATAGAGGAATATGACTACAATATCTACCATAGATATAGAGGAATATGACTACAATATCTACCATAGATATAGAGAAATATGACTACAATATCTACCATAGATATAGAGGAATATGACTACAATATCTACCATAGATATAGAGGAATATGACTACAATATCTACCATAGGTATAGATGAATATGACTACAATATCTACCATAGATATAGAGGAATATGACTACAATATCTACCATAGATATAGAGGAATATGACTACAATATCTACCATAGGTATAGATGAATATTACTACAATATCTACCATAGATATAGATGAATATGACTACAATATCTACCATAGATATAGAGGAATATGACTACAATATCTACCATAGATATAGATGAATATGACTACAATATCTACCATAGATATAGATGAATATGACTACAATATCTACCATAGGTATAGAGGAATATGACTACAATATCTACCATAGATATAGAGGAATATGACTACAATATCTACCATAGATATAGATGAATATGACTACAATATCTACCATAGATATAGATGAATATGACTACAATATCTACCATAGATATAGAGGAATATGACTACAATATCTACCATAGATATAGATGAATATGACTACAATATCTACCATAGATATAGAGGAATATGACTACAATATCTACCATAGATATAGAGGAATATGACTACAATATCTACCATAGATATAGATGAATATGACTACAATATCTACCATAGATATAGAGGAATATGACTACAATATCTACCATAGATATAGTGGAATATGACTACAATATCTACCATAGATATAGAGGAATATGACTACAATATCTACCATAGATATAGAGGAATATGACTACAATATCTACCATAGATATAGATGAATATGACTACAATATCTACCATAGATATAGATGAATATGACTACAATATCTACCATAGATATAGAGGAATATGACTACAATATCTACCATAGATATAGAGGAATATGACTACAATATCTACCATAGGTATAGAGGAATATGACTACAATATCTACCATAGATATAGATGAATATGACTACAATATCTACCATAGATATAGATGAATATGACTACAATATCTACCATAGATATAGAGGAATATGACTACAATATCTACCATAGATATAGATGAATATGACTACAATATCTACCATAGATATAGATGAATATGACTACAATATCTACCATAGATATAGATGAATATGACTACAATATCTACCATAGATATAGATGAATATGACTACAATATCTACCATAGATATAGATGAATATGACTACAATATCTACCATAGATATAGAGGAATATGGCTACAATATCTACCATAGGTATAGAGGAATATGACTACAATATCTACCATAGATATAGAGGAATATGGCTACAATATCTACCATAGGTATAGAGGAATATGACTACAATATCTACCATAGATATAGATGAATATGACTACAATATCTACCATAGATATAGATGAATATGACTACAATATCTACCATAGATATAGATGAATATGACTACAATATCTACCATAGATATAGATGAATATGACTACAATATCTACCATAGGAATAGATGAATATGACTACAATATCTACCATAGATATAGATGAATATGACTACAATATCTACCATAGATATAGATGAATATGACTACAATATCTACCATAGATATAGATGAATATGACTACAATATCTACCATAGATATAGATGAATATGACTACAATATCTACCATAGATATAGATGAATATGACTACAATATCTACCATAGGAATAGATGAATATGACTACAATATCTACCATAGATATAGAGGAATATGACTACAATATCTACCATAGATATAGATGAATATGACTACAATATCTACCATAGATATAGATGAATATGACTACAATATCTACCATAGATATAGAGGAATATGACTACAATATCTACCATAGATATAGAGGAATATGACTACAATATCTACCATAGATATAGAGGAATATGACTACAATATCTACCATAGATATAGATGAATATGACTACAATATCTACCATAGATATAGATGAATATGACTACAATATCTACCATAGATATAGAGGAATATGACTACAATATCTACCATAGATATAGAGGAATATGACTACAATATCTACCATAGATATAGAGGAATATGACTACAATATCTACCATAGATATAGAGGAATATGACTACAATATCTACCATAGATATAGATGAATATGACTACAATATCTACCATAGATATAGAGGAATATGACTACAATATCTACCATAGATATAGAGGAATATGACTACAATATCTACCATAGATATAGAGGAATATGACTACAATATCTACCATAGATATAGAGGAATATGACTACAATATCTACCATAGATATAGAGGAATATGACTACAATATCTACCATAGATATAGAGGAATATGACTACAATATCTACCATAGATATAGAGGAATATGACTACAATATCTACCATAGATATAGAGGAATATGACTACAATATCTACCATAGATATAGATGAATATGACTATAATATCTACCATAGATATAGATGAATATGACTACAATATCTGCCATAGATATAGAGGAATATGACTACAATATCTACCATAGATATAGATGAATATGACTACAATATCTACCATAGATATAGATGAATATGACTACAATATCTACCATAGGAATAGATGAATATGACTACAATATCTACCATAGATATAGAGGAATATGACTACAATATCTACCATAGATATAGAGGAATATGACTACAATATCTACCATAGATATAGATGAATATGACTACAATATCTACCATAGATATAGAGGAATATGACTACAATATCTACCATAGATATAGATGAATATGACTACAATATCTACCATAGATATAGATGAATATGACTACAATATCTACCATAGGTATAGATGAATATGACTACAATATCTACCATAGGTATAGAGGAATATGACTACAATATCTACCATAGATATAGATGAATATGACTACAATATCTACCATAGATATAGATGAATATGACTACAATATCTACCATAGATATAGATGAATATGACTACAATATCTACCATAGATATAGATGAATATGACTACAATATCTACCATAGATATAGAGGAATATGACTACAATATCTACCATAGATATAGAGGAATATGACTACAATATCTACCATAGATATAAAGGAATATGACTGCAATATCTACAATAGATATAGATGAATATGACTACAATATCTACCATAGATATAGAGGAATATGACTACAATATCTACCATAGATATAGATGAATATGACTGCAATATCTACCATAGATATAGAGGAATATGACTACAATATCTACCATAGATATAGATGAATATGACTACAATATCTACCATAGATATAGAGGAATATGACTACAATATCTACCATAGATATAGATGAATATGACTACAATATCTACCATAGATATAGAGGAATATGACTACAATATCTACCATAGATATAGATGAATATGACTACAATATCTACCATAGATATAGAGGAATATGACTACAATATCTACCATAGATATAGATGAATATGACTACAATATCTACCATAGATATAGATGAATATGACTACAATATCTACCATAGATATAGATGAATATGACTACAATATCTACCATAGATATAGAGGAATATGACTACAATATCTACCATAGATATAGAGGAATATGACTACAATATCTACCATAGATATAGAGGAATATGACTACAATATCTACCATAGATATAGATGAATATGACTACAATATCTACCATAGATATAGATGAATATGACTACAATATCTACCATAGATATAGATGAATATGACTACAATATCTACCATAGATATAGATGAATATGACTACAATATCTACCATAGATATAGAGGAATATGACTACAATATCTACCATAGATATAGAGGAATATGACTACAATATCTACAATAGATATAGATGAATATGACTACAATATCTACCATAGATATAGATGAATATGGCTACAATATCTACCATAGATATAGAGGAATATGACTACAATATCTACCATAGATATAGAGGAATATGACTACAATATCTACCATAGATATAGAGGAATATGACTACAATATCTACCATAGGTATAGATGAATATGACTACAATATCTACCATAGATATAGATGAATATGACTACAATATCTACCATAGATATAGAGGAATATGACTACAATATCTACCATAGGTATAGAGGAATATGACTACAATATCTACCATAGATATAGAGGAATATGACTACAATATCTACCATAGATATAGATGAATATGACTACAATATCTACCATAGATATAGAGGAATATGACTACAATATCTACCATAGATATAGAGGAATATGACTACAATATCTACCATAGATATAGATGAATATGACTACAATATCTGCCATAAATATAGAGGAATATGACTACAATATCTACCATAGATAAAGAGGAATATGACTACAATATCTACCATAGATATAGATGAATATGACTACAATATCTACCATAGATATAGAGGAATATGACTACAATATCTACCATAGATATAGATGAATATGACTACAATATCTACCATAGATATAGATGAATATGACTACAATATCTACCATAGATATAGAGGAATATGACTACAATATCTACCATAGATATAGAGGAATATGACTACAATATGTACCATAGATATAGAGGAATATGACTACAATATCTACCATAGATATAGATGAATATGACTACAATATCTACCATAGATATAGATGAATATGACTACAATATCTACCATAGGTATAGATGAATATGACTACAATATCTACCATAGGTATAGAGGAATATGACTACAATATCTACCATAGATATAGAGGAATATGACTACAATATGTACCATAGATATAGAGGAATATGACTACAATATCTACCATAGATATAGATGAATATGACTACAATATCTACCATAGATATAGATGAATATGACTACAATATCTACCATAGGTATAGATGAATATGACTACAATATCTACCATAGATATAGAGGAATATGACTACAATATCTACCATAGATATAGATGAATATGACTACAATATCTACCATAGATATAGATGAATATGACTACAATATCTACCATAGATATAGATGAATATGACTACAATATCTACCATAGATATAGATGAATATGACTACAATATCTACCATAGGTATAGAGGAATATGACTACAATATCTACCATAGATATAGAGGAATATGACTACAATATCTACCATAGATATAGATGAATATGACTACAATATCTACCATAGATATAGATGAATATGACTACAATATCTACCATAGATATAGATGAATATGACTACAATATGTACCATAGATATAGATGAATATGACTACAATATCTACCATAGATATGGAGGAATATGACTACAATATCTACCATAGATATAGAGGAATATGACTACAATATCTACCATAGATATAGATGAATATGACTACAATATCTACCATAGATATAGATGAATATGACTACAATATCTACCATAGATATAGATGAATATGACTACAATATCTACCATAGATATAGATGAATATGACTACAATATCTACCATAGATATAGATGAATATGACTACAATATCTACCATAGATATAGATGAATATGACTACAATATCTACCATAGATATGGAGGAATATGACTACAATATCTACCATAGATATAGAGGAATATGACTACAATATCTACCATAGATATAGATGAATATGACTACAATATCTACCATAGATATAGAGGAATATGACTGCAATATCTACCATAGATATAGATGAATATGACTACAATATCTACCATAGATATAGATGAATATGACTACAATATCTACCATAGATATAGAGGAATATGACTACAATATCTACCATAGATATGGAGGAATATGACTACAATATCTACCATAGATATAGAGGAATATGACTACAATATCTACCATAGATATAGATGAATATGACTACAATATCTACCATAGATATAGAGGAATATGACTGCAATATCTACCATAGATATAGATGAATATGACTACAATATCTACCATAGATATAGAGGAATATGACTACAATATCTACCATAGATATAGATGAATATGACTGCAATATCTACCATAGATATAGAGGAATATGACTACAATATCTACCATAGATATAGATGAATATGACTACAATATCTACCATAGATATAGAGGAATATGACTACAATATCTACCATAGATATAGATGAATATGACTACAATATCTACCATAGATATAGAGGAATATGACTACAATATCTACCATAGATATAGAGGAATATGACTACAATATCTACCATAGATATAGAGGAATAGGACTACAATATCTACCATAGATATAGAGGAATATGACTACAATATCTACCATAGATATAGATGAATATGACTACAATATCTACCATAGATATAGATGAATATGACTACAATATCTACCATAGATATAGAGGAATATGACTACAATATCTACCATAGATATAGATAATTAAGACTACAATATCTACCATAGATATAGAGGAATATGACTACAATATCTACCATAGATATAGATGAATATGACTACAATATCTACCATAGATAAAGAGGAATATGACTACAATATCTACCATAGATATAGAGGAATATGACTACAATATCTACCATAGATATAGATGAATATGACTACAATATCTACCATAGATATAGATGAATATGACTACAATATCTACCATAGATATAGATGAATATGACTACAATATCTACCATAGATATAGATGAATATGACTACAATATCTACCATAGGTATAGATGAATATGACTACAATATCTACCATAGGTATAGATGAATATGACTACAATATCTACCATAGATATAGAGGAATATGACTACAATATCTACCATAGATATAGATGAATATGACTACAATATCTACCATAGATATAGAGGAATATGACTACAATATCTACCATAGATATAGATGAATATGACTACAATATCTACCATAGATATAGAGGAATATGACTACAATATCTAACATAGATATAGAGGAATATGACTACAATATCTACCATAGATATTGAGGAATATGACTACAATATCTACCATAGATATAGAGGAATATGACTACAATATCTACCATAAATATAGATGAACATGACTACAATATCTACCATAGATATAGAGGAATATGACTACAATATCTACCATAGATATAGATGAATATGACTATAATATCTACCATAGATATAGAGGAATATGACTACAATATCTACCATAGATATAGATGAATATGACTACAATATCTACCATAGATATAGAGGAATATGACTACAATATCTACCATAGATATAGAGGAATATGACTACAATATCTACCATAGATATAGAGGAATATGACTAAACTATCTACCATAGATATAGAGGAATATGACTACAATATCTACCATAGATATAGATGAATATGACTACAATATCTACCATAGATATAGAGGAATATGACTACAATATCTACCATAGATATAGAGGAATATGACTACAATATCTACCATAGATATAGAGGAATATGACTACAATATCTACCATAGATATAGATGAATATGACTACAATATCTACCATAGATATAGAGGAATATGATTACAATATCTACCATAGATATAGATGAATATGACTACAATATCTACCATAGATATAGAGGAATATGACTACAATATCTACCATAGATATAGATGAATATGACTACAATATCTACCATAGATATAGAGGAATATGATTACAATATCTACCATAGATATAGATGAATATGACTACAATATCTACCATAGATATAGAGGAATATGACTACAATATCTACCATAGATATAGAGGAATATGACTACAATATCTACCATAGATATAGAGGAATATGACTACAATATCTACCATAGATATAGATGAATATGACTACAATATCTACCATAGATATAGAGGAATATGACTACAATATCTACCATAGATATAGATGAATATGACTACAATATCTACCATAGATATAGAGGAATATGATTACAATATCTACCATAGATATAGATGAATATGACTACAATATCTACCATAGATATAGAGGAATATGACTACAATATCTACCATAGATATAGAGGAATATGACTACAATATCTACCATAGATATTGAGGAATATGACTACAATATCTACCATAGATATAGAGGAATATGACTACAATATCTACCATAGATATAGAGGAATATGACCACAATATCTACCATAGGTATAGAGGAATATGACTACAATATCTACCATAGATATAGATGAATATGACTACAATATCTACCATAGATATAGAGGAATATGACTACAATATCTACCATAGGTATAGATGAATATGACTACAATATCTACCATAGATATAGAGGAATATGACTACAATATCTACCATAGGTATAGAGGAATATGACTACAATATCTACCATATATATAGATGAATAGGACTACAATATCTACCATAGATATAGAGGAATATGACTACAATATCTACCATAGGTATAGATGAATATGACTACAATATCTACCATAGGTATAGATGAATATGACTACAATATCTACCATAGATATAGAGGAATATGACTACAATATCTACCATAGATATAGAGGAATATGACTACAATATCTACCATAGATATAGAGGAATATGACTACAATATCTACCATAGATATAGAGGAATATGACTACAATATCTACCATAGATATAGATGAATATGACTACAATATCTACCATAGATATAGATGAATATGACTACAATATCTACCATAGATATAGAGGAATATGACTACAATATCTACCATAGATATAGATGAATATAACTACAATATCTACCATAGATATAGAGGAATATGACTACAATATCTACCATAGATATAGAGGAATATGACTACACTATCTACCATAGATATAGATGAATATGACTACAATATCTACCATAGATATAGATGAATATGACTACAATATCTACCATAGATATAGAGGAATATGACTACAATATCTACCATAGATATAGAGGAATATGACTACAATATCTACCATAGATATAGAGGAATATGACTACAATATCTACCATAGATATAGAGGAATATGACTACAATATCTACCATAGATATAGAGGAATATGACTACAATATCTACCATAGATATAGATGAATATGACTACAATATCTACCATAGATATAGATGAATATGACTACAATATCTACCATAGATATAGAGGAATATGACTACAATATCTACCATAGATATAGATGAATATGACTACAATATCTACCATAGATATAGAGGAATATGACTACAATATCTACCATAGATATAGATGAATATGACTACAATATCTACCATAGATATAGATGAATATGACTACAATATCTACCATAGATATAGAGGAATATGACTACAATATCTACCATAGATATAGATGAATATGACTACAATATCTACCATAGATATAGAGGAATATGACTACAATATCTACCATAGATATAGAGGAATATGACTACAATATCTACCATAGATATAGAGGAATATGACTACAATATCTACCATAGATATAGATGAATATGACTACAATATCTACCATAGATATAGAGGAATAGGACTACAATATCTACCATAGATATAGAGGAATATGACTACAATATCTACCATAGATATAGAGGAATATGACTACAATATCTACCATAGGTATAGATGAACATGACTACAATATCTACCATAGGTATAGATGAATATGACTTCAATATCTACCATAGATATAGAGGAATATGACTACAATATCTACCATAGATATAGAGGAAGATGACCACAATATCTACCATAGGTATAGAGGAATATGACTACAATATCTACCATAGATATAGAGGAATATGACTACAATATCTACCATAGGTATAGATGAATATGACTACAATATCTACCATAGATATAGATGAATATGACTACAATATCTACCATAGATATAGATGAATATGACTACAATATCTACCATAGATATAGAGGAATATGACTACAATATCTACCATAGATATAGAGGAATATGACTACAATATCTACCATAGATATAGAGGAATATGACTACAATATCTACCATAGATATAGAGGA
The DNA here is from genome assembly GCF_051348905.1 of Ranitomeya variabilis. NCBI lineage: Eukaryota > Metazoa > Chordata > Amphibia > Anura > Dendrobatidae > Ranitomeya > Ranitomeya variabilis. The sequence continues at coordinate 775,352,953 of NC_135235.1, read as the reverse complement.
ATATGACTACAATATCTACCATAGATATAGATGAATATGACTACAATATCTACCATAGATATAGATGAATATGACTACAATATCTACCATAGATATAGATGAATATGACTACAATATCTACCATAGGTATAGAGGAATATGACTACAATATCTACCATAGATATAGAGGAATATGACTACAATATCTACCATAGATATAGATGAATATGACTACAATATCTACCATAGGTATAGAGGAATATGACTACAATATCTACCATAGATATAGATGAATATGACTACAATATCTACCATAGGTATAGAGGAATATGACTACAATATCTACCATAGATATAGAGGAATATGACTACAATATCTACCATAGATATAGAGGAATATGACTACAATATCTACCATAGATATAGATGAATATGACTACAATATCTACCATAGATATAGAGGAATATGACTACAATATCTACCATAGATATAGATGAATATGACTACAATATCTACCATAGATATAGAGGAATATGACTACAATATCTACCATAGATATAGATGAATATGACTACAATATCTACCATAGATATAGATGAATATGACTACAATATCTACCATAGATATAGATGAATATGACTACAATATCTACCATAGATATAGATGAATATGACTACAATATCTACCATAGATATAGATGAATATGACTACAATATCTACCATAGATATAGATGAATATGACTACAATATCTACCATAGATATAGAGGAATATGACTACAATATCTACCATAGATATAGATGAATATGACTGCAATATCTACCATAGATATAGAGGAATATGACTACAATATCTACCATAGATATAGATGAATATGACTACAATATCTACCATAGATATAGAGGAATATGACTACAATATCTACCATAGATATAGATGAATATGACTACAATATCTACCATAGATATAGATGAATATGACTACAATATCTACTATAGATATAGAGGAATATGACTACAATATCTACCATAGATATAGATGAATATGACTACAATATCTACCATAGATATAGAGGAATATGACTACAATATCTACCATAGATATAGAGGAATATGACTACAATACCTACCATAGATATAGATGAATATGACTACAATACCTACCATAGATATAGATGAATATGACTACAATATCTACCATAGATATAGATGAATATGACTACAATATCTACCATAGATATAGAGGAATATGACTACAATATCTACCATAGATATAGAGGAATATGACTACAATATCTACCATAGATATAGATGAATATGACTACAATATCTACCATAGATATAGAGGAATATGACTACAATATCTACCATAGATATAGAGGAATATGACTACAATATCTACCATAGGTATAGAGGAATATGACTACAATATCTACCATAGATATAGATGAATATGACTACAATATCTACCATAGATATAGATGAATATGACTACAATATCTACCATAGGTATAGATGAATATGACTACAATATCTACCATAGATATAGATGAATATGACTACAATATCTACCATAGATATAGAGGAATATGACTACAATATCTACCATAGATATAGAGGAATATGACTACAATATCTACCATAGATATAGAGGAATATGACTACAATATCTACCATAGATATAGATGAATATGACTACAATATCTACCATAGATATAGATGAATATGACTACAATATCTACCATAGATATAGATGAATATGACTACAATATCTACCATAGATATAGAGGAATATGACTACAATATCTACCATAGATATAGAGGAATATGACTACAATATCTACCATAGATATAGAGGAATATGACTACAATATCTACCATAGATATAGAGGAATATGACTACAATATCTACCATAGATATAGAGGAATATGACTACAATATCTACCATAGATATAGATGAATATGACTACAATATCTACCATAGATATAGATGAATATGACTACAATATGTACCATAGATATAGATGAATATGACTACAATATCTACCATAGATATAGAGGAATATGACTACAATATCTACCATAGATATAGATGAATATGACTACAATATGTACCATAGATATAGATGAATATGACTACAATATCTACCATAGATATAGAGGAATATGACTACAATATCTACCATAGATATAGATGAATATGACTACAATATCTACCATAGATATAGAGGAATATGACTACAATATCTACCATAGATATAGAGGAATATGACTACAATATCTACCATAGATATAGATGAATATGACTACAATATCTACCATAGGTATAGATGAATATGGCTACAATATCTACCATAGGTATAGATGAATATGACTACAATATCTACCATAGATATAGATGAATATGACTACAATATCTACCATAGATATAGAGGAATATGACTACAATATCTACCATAGATATAGAGGAATATGACTACAATATCTACCATAGGTATAGAGGAATATGACTACAATATCTACCATAGATATAGAGGAATATGACTACAATATCTACCATAGATATAGATGAATATGACTACAATATCTACCATAGATATAGAGGAATATGACTACAATATCTACCATAGATATAGATGAATATGACTACAATATCTACCATAGATATAGAGGAATATGACTACAATATCTACCATAGGTATAGAGGAATATGACTACAATATCTACCATAGGTATAGAGGAATATGACTACAATATCTACCATAGATATAGAGGAATATGACTATAATATCTACCATAGATATAGATGAATATGACTACAATATCTACCATAGATATAGATGAATATGACTACAATATCTACCATAGATATAGAGGAATATGACTACAATATCTACCATAGATATAGATGAATATGGCTACAATATCTACCATAGATATAGATGAATATGACTACAATATCTACCATAGATATAGAGGAATATGACTACAATATCTACCATAGATATAGAAGAATATGACTACAATATCTACCATAGATATAGATGAATATGACTACAATATCTACCATAGGTATAGAGGAATATGACTACAATATCTACCATAGGTATAGAGGAATATGACTACAATATCTACCATAGATATAGAGGAATATGACTACAATATCTACCGTAGATATTGATGAATATGACTACAATATCTACCATAGATATAGAGGAATATGACTACAATATCTACCATAGATATAGAGGAATATGACTACAATATCTACCATAGATATAGAGGAATATGACTACAATATCTACCATAGATATAGATGAATATGACTACAATATCTACCATAGATATAGAGGAATATGACTACAATATCTACCATAGATATAGAGGAATATGACTACAATATCTACCATAGATATAGAGGAATATGACTACAATATCTACCATAGATATTGATGAATATGACTACAATATCTACCATAGATATAGATGAATATGACTACAATATCTACCATAGATATAGAGGAATATGACTACAATATCTACCATAGATATAGAGGAATATGACTACAATATCTACCATAGATATAGAGGAATATGACTACAATATCTACCATAGATATAGATGAATATGGCTACAATATCTACCATAGATATAGAGGAATATGACGACAATATCTACCATAGATATAGATGAATATGACTACAATATCTACCATAGATATAGATGAATATGACTACAATATCTACCATAGATATAGAGGAATATGACTACAATATCTACCATAGATATAGAGGAATATGACTACAATATCTACCATAGATATAGAGGAATATGACTACAATATCTACCATAGATATAGATGAATATGACTACAATATCTACCATAGATATAGAGGAATATGACGACAATATCTACCATAGATATAGAGGAATATGACTACAATATCTACCATAGATATAGAGGAATATGACTACAATATCTACCATAGATATAGATGAATATGACTACAATATCTACCATAGATATAGAGGAATATGACTACAATATCTACCATAGATATAGAGGAATATGACTACAATATCTACCATAGATATAGAGGAATATGACTACAATATCTACCATAGATATAGAGGAATATGACTACAATATCTACCATAGATATAGAGGAATATGACTACAATATCTACCATAGATATAGAGGAATATGACTACAATATCTCCCATAGATATAGAGGAATATGACTACAATATCTACCATAGATATAGATGAATATGACTACAATATCTACCATAGATATAGAGGAATATGACTACAATATCTACCATAGGTATAGATGAATATGACTATAATATCTACCATAGATATAGAGGAATATGACTACAATATCTACCATAGGTATAGATGAATATGACTACAATATCTACCATAGATATAGATGAATATGGCTACAATATCTACCATAGATATAGAGGAATATGACTACAATATCTACCATAGATATAGATGAATATGGCTACAATATCTACCATAGGTATAGAGGAATATGACTATAATATCTACCATAGATATAGAGGAATATGACTACAATATCTACCATAGATATAGATGAATATGACTACAATATCTACCATAGATATAGAGGAATATGACTACAATATCTACCATAGATATAGAGGAATATGACTACAATATCTACCATAGATATAGAGGAATATGACTACAATATCTACCATAGATATAGTGGAATATGACTACAATATCTACCATAGATATAGAGGAATATGACTACAATATCTACCATAGATATAGAGGAATATGACTACAATATCTACCATAGATATAGAGGAATATGACTACAATATCTACCATAGATATAGAGGAATATGACTACAATATCTACCATAGATATAGATGAATATGACTACAATATCTACCATAGATATAGATGAATATGACTACAATATCTACCATAGATATAGATGAATATGACTACAATATCTACCATAGATATAGAGGAATATGACTACAATATCTACCATAGATATAGATGAATATGACTACAATATCTACCATAGATATAGATGAATATGACTACAATATCTACCATAGATATAGAGGAATATGACTACAATATCTACCATAGATATAGAGGAATATGACTACAATATCTACCATAGATATAGAGGAATATGACTACAATATCTACCATAGATATAGATGAATATGACTACAATATCTACCATAGATATAGAGGAATATGACTACAATATCTACCATAGATATAGATGAATATGACTACAATATCTACCATAGATATAGATGAATATAACTACAATATCTACCATAGATATAGAGGAATATGACTACAATATCTACCATAGATATAGAGGAATATGACTACAATATCTACCATAGATATAGAGGAATATGACTACAATATCTACCATAGATATAGATGAATATGACTACAATATCTACCATAGATATAGAGGAATATGACTACAATATCTACCATAGATATAGAGGAATATGACTACAATATCTACCATAGATATAGATGAATATGACTACAATATCTACCATAGATATAGATGAATATGACTACAATATCTACCATAGATATAGATGAATATGACTACAATATCTACCATAGATATAGATGAATATGACTACAATATCTACCATAGATATAGAGGAATATGACTACAATATCTACCATAGATATAGAGGAATATGACTACAATATCTACCATAGATATAGAGGAATATGACTACAATATCTACCATAGATATAGATGAATGACTACAATATCTACCATAGATATAGAGGAATATGACTACAATATCTACCATAGATATAGAGGAATATGACTACAATATCTACCATAGATATAGAGGAATATGACTACAATATCTACCATAGATATAGAGGAATATGACTACACTATCTACCATAGATATAGATGAATATGACTACAATATCTACCATAGATATAGAGGAATATGACTACAATATCTACCATAGATATAGAGGAATATGACTACAATATCTACCATAGATATAGAGGAATATGACTACAATATCTACCATAGATATAGAGGAATATGACTACAATATCTACCATAGATATAGAGGAATATGACTACAATATCTACCATAGATATAGATGAATATGACTACAATATCTACCATAGATATAGATGAATATGACTACAATATCTACCATAGATATAGATGAATATGACTACAATATCTACCATAGATATAGAGGAATATGACTACAATATCTACCATAGGTATAGAGGAATATGACTACAATATCTACCATAGATATAGAGGAATATGACTACAATATCTACCATAGATATAGATGAATATGACTACAATATCTACCATAGATATAGATGAATATGACTACAATATCTACCATAGATATAGATGAATATGACTACAATATCTACCATAGATATAGATGAATATGACTACAATATCTACCATAGATATAGATGAATATGACTACAATATCTACCATAGATATAGATGAATATGACTACAATATCTACCATAGATATAGATGAATATGACTACAATATCTACCATAGATATAGATGAATATGACTACAATATCTACCATAGATATAGATGAATATGACTACAATATCTACCATAGATATAGATGAATATGACTACAATATCTACCATAGATATAGATGAATATGACTACAATATCTACCATAGATATAGATGAATATGACTACAATATCTACCATAGATATAGATGAATATGACTACAATATCTACCATAGATATAGATGAATATGACTACAATATCTACCATAGATATAGATGAATATGACTACAATATCTACCATAGATATAGATGAATATGACTACAATATCTACCATAGATATAGATGAATATGACTACAATATCTACCATAGATATAGATGAATATGACTACAATATCTACCATAGATATAGATGAATATGACTACAATATCTACCATAGATATAGAGGAATATGACTACAATATCTACCATAGATATAGATGAATATGACTACAATATCTACCATAGATATAGATGAATATGACTACAATATCTACCATAGATATAGATGAATATGACTACAATATCTACCATAGATATAGAGGAATATGACTACAATATCTACCATAGGTATAGAGGAATATGACTACAATATCTACCATAGATATAGAGGAATATGACTACAATATCTACCATAGATATAGATGAATATGACTACAATATCTACCATAGATATAGATGAATATGACTACAATATCTACCATAGATATAGATGAATATGACTACAATATCTACCATAGATATAGATGAATATGACTACAATATCTACCATAGATATAGATGAATATGACTACAATATCTACCATAGATATAGATGAATATGACTACAATATCTACCATAGATATAGATGAATATGACTACAATATCTACCATAGATATAGATGAATATGACTACAATATCTACCATAGATATAGATGAATATGACTACAATATCTACCATAGATATAGATGAATATGACTACAATATCTACCATAGATATAGATGAATATGACTACAATATCTACCATAGATATAGATGAATATGACTACAATATCTACCATAGATATAGATGAATATGACTACAATATCTACCATAGATATAGATGAATATGACTACAATATCTACCATAGATATAGATGAATATGACTACAATATCTACCATAGATATAGATGAATATGACTACAATATCTACCATAGATATAGATGAATATGACTACAATATCTACCATAGATATAGATGAATATGACTACAATATCTACCATAGATATAGATGAATATGACTACAATATCTACCATAGATATAGATGAATATGACTACAATATCTACCATAGATATAGAGGAATATGACTACAATATCTACCATAGATATAGAGGAATATGACTACAATATCTACCATAGATATAGAGGAATATGACTACAATATCTACCATAGATATAGAGGAATATGACTACAATATCTACCATAGATATAGAGGAATATGACTACAATATCTACCATAGATATAGAGGAATATGACTACAATATCTACCATAGATATAGAGGAATATGACTACAATATCTACCATAGATATAGAGGAATATGACTACAATATCTACCATAGATATAGAGGAATATGACTACAATATCTACCATAGATATAGAGGAATATGACTACAATATCTACCATAGATATAGAGGAATATGACTACAATATCTACCATAGGTATAGATGAATATGACTACAATATCTACCATAGATATAGAGGAATATGACTACAATATCTACCATAGATATAGAGGAATATGACTACAATATCTACCATAGATATAGAGGAATATGACTACAATATCTACCATAGGTATAGATGAATATGACTACAATATCTACCATAGATATAGATGAATATGACTACAATATCTACCATAGGTATAGATGAATATGACTACAATATCTACCATAGATATAGAGGAATATGACTACAATATCTACCATAGGTATAGAGGAATATGACTACAATATCTACCATAGATATAGAGGAATATGACTACAATATCTACCATAGATATAGAGGAATATGACTACAATATCTACCATAGATATAGAGGAATATGACTACAATATCTACCATAGATATAGAGGAATATGACTACAATATCTACCATAGATATAGAGGAATATGACTACAATATCTACCATAGGTATAGATGAATATGACTACAATATCTACCATAGATATAGAGGAATATGACTACAATATCTACCATAGATATAGAGGAATATGACTACAATATCTACCATAGATATAGAGGAATATGACTACAATATCTACCATAGATATAGAGGAATATGACTACAATATCTACCATAGATATAGAGGAATATGACTACAATATCTACCATAGATATAGATGAATATGACTACAATATCTACCATAGATATAGATGAATATGACTACAATATCTACCATAGATATAGAGGAATATGACTACAATATCTACCATAGGTATAGAGGAATATGACTACAATATCTACCATAGATATAGAGGAATATGACTACAATATCTACCATAGATATAGATGAATATGACTACAATATCTACCATAGATATAGATGAATATGACTACAATATCTACCATAGATATAGATGAATATGACTACAATATCTACCATAGATATAGAGGAATATGACTACAATATCTACCATAGATATAGAGGAATATGACTACAATATCTACCATAGATATAGATGAATATGACTACAATATCTACCATAGATATAGAGGAATATGACTACAATATCTACCATAGATATAGATGAATATGACTACAATATCTACCATAGATATAGATGAATATGACTACAATATCTACCATAGATATAGATGAATATGACTACAATATCTACCATAGATATAGAGGAATATGACTACAATATCTACCATAGATATAGATGAATATGACTACAATATCTACCATAGATATAGAGGAATATGACTACAATATCTACCATAGGTATAGATGAATATGACTACAATATCTACCATAGGTATAGAGGAATATGACTACAATATCTACCATAGATATAGAGGAATATGGCTACAATATCTACCATAGATATAGATGAATATGACTACAATATCTACCATAGATATAGAGGAATATGACTACAATATCTACCATAGATATAGAGGAATATGACTACAATATCTACCATAGATATAGAGGAATATGACTACAATATCTACCATAGATATAGATGAATATGACTACAATATCTACCATAGATATAGAGGAATATGACTACAATATCTACCATAGATATAGATGAATATGACTACAATATCTACCATAGATATAGATGAATATGACTACAATATCTACCATAGATATAGATGAATATGACTACAATATCTACCATAGATATAGAGGAATATGACTACAATATCTACCATAGATATAGATGAATATGACTACAATATCTACCATAGATATAGATGAATATGACTACAATATCTACCATAGATATAGAGGAATATGACTACAATATCTACCATAGATATAGAGGAATATGACTACAATATCTACCATAGATATAGAGGAATATGACTACAATATCTACCATAGATATAGAGGAATATGACTACAATATCTACCATAGATATAGAGGAATATGACTACAATATCTACCATAGATATAGAGGAATATGACTACAATATCTACCATAGATATAGAGGAATATGACTACAATATCTACCATAGATATAGAGGAATATGACTACAATATCTACCATAGATATAGAGGAATATGACTACAATATCTACCATAGATATAGATGAATATGACTACAATATCTACCATAGGTATAGAGGAATATGACTACAATATCTACCATAGATATAGATGAATATGACTACAATATCTACCATAGGTATAGAGGAATATGACTACAATATCTACCATAGATATAGATGAATATGACTACAATATCTACCATAGATATAGATGAATATGACTACAATATCTACCATAGATATAGATGAATATGACTACAATATCTACCATAGATATAGATGAATATGACTACAATATCTACCATAGATATAGATGAATATAACTACAATATCTACCATAGATATAGAGGAATATGACTACAATATCTACCATAGATATAGAGGAATATGACTACAATATCTACCATAGATATAGATGAATATGACTACAATATCTACCATAGATATAGATGAATATGACTACAATATCTACCATAGATATAGAGGAATATGACTACAATATCTACCATAGGTATAGAGGAATATGGCTACAATATCTACCATAGATATAGATGAATATGACTACAATATCTACCATAGATATAGAGGAATATGACTACAATATCTACCATAGGTATAGATGAATATGACTACAATATCTACCATAGATATAGAGGAATATGACTACAATATCTACCATAGGTATAGAGGAATATGGCTACAATATCTACCATAGATATAGATGAATATGACTACAATATCTACCATAGATATAGAGGAATATGACTACAATATCTACCATAGATATAGAGGAATATGACTACAATATCTACCATAGATATAGAGGAATATGACTACAATATCTACCATAGATATAGATGAATATGACTACAATATCTACCATAGATATAGATGAATATGACTACAATATCTACCATAGATATAGAGGAATATGACTACAATATCTACCATAGATATAGAGGAATATGACTACAATATCTACCATAGATATAGATGAATATGACTACAATATCTACCATAGATATAGATGAATATGACTACAATATCTACCATAGATATAGAGGAATATGACTACAATATCTACCATAGATATAGATGAATATGACTACAATATCTACCATAGATATAGATGAATATGACTACAATATCTACCATAGATATAGATGAATATAACTACAATATCTACCATAGATATAGAGGAATATGACTACAATATCTACCATAGATATAGATGAATATGACTACAATATCTACCATAGATATAGAGGAATATGACTACAATATCTACCATAGATATAGATGAATATGACTACAATATCTACCAGAGATATAGAGGAATATGACTACAATATCTACCATAGATATAGATGAATATGACTACAATATCTACCATAGATATAGAGGAATATAACTACAATATCTACCATAGATATAGAGGAATATGACTACAATATCTACCATAGATATAGATGAATATGACTACAATATCTACCATAGATATAGAGGAATATGACTACAATATCTACCATAGATATAGAGGAATATGACTACAATATCTACCATAGATATAGATGAATATGACTACAATATCTACCATAGATATAGAGGAATATGACTACAATATCTACCATAGATATAGATGAATATGACTACAATATCTACCATAGATATAGATGAATATGACTACAATATCTACCATAGATATAGATGAATATAACTACAATATCTACCATAGATATAGAGGAATATGACTACAATATCTACCATAGATATAGAGGAATATGACTACAATATCTACCATAGATATAGAGGAATATGACTACAATATCTACCATAGATATAGATGAATATGACTACAATATCTACCATAGGTATAGAGGAATATGACTACAATATCTACCATAGGTATAGATGAATATGACTACAATATCTACCATAGATATAGATGAATATGACTACAATATCTACCATAGATATAGATGAATATGACTACAATATCTACCATAGATATAGATGAATATGACTACAATATCTACCATAGATATAGAGGAATATGACTACAATATCTACCATAGATATAGAGGAATATGACTACAATATCTACCATAGATATAGATGAATATGACTACAATATCTACCATAGATATAGATGAATATGACTACAATATCTACCATAGATATAGAGGAATATGACTACAATATCTACCATAGGTATAGAGGAATATGGCTACAATATCTACCATAGATATAGATGAATATGACTACAATATCTACCATAGATATAGAGGAATATGACTACAATATCTACCATAGGTATAGATGAATATGACTACAATATCTACCATAGATATAGAGGAATATGACTACAATATCTACCATAGGTATAGATGAATATGACTACAATATCTCCCATAGATATAGAGGAATATGACTATAATATCTACCATAGATATAGAGGAATATGACTACAATATCTACCATAGATATAGATGAATATGACTACACTATCTACCATAGATATAGATGAATATGACTACAATATCTACCATAGATATAGAGGAATATGACTACAATATCTACCATAGATATAGATGAATATGACTACAATATCTACCATAGATATAGAGGAATATGACTACAATATCTACCATAGGTATAGATGAATATGACTACAATATCTACCATAGATATAGAGGAATATGACTACAATATCTACCATAGGTATAGATGAATATGACTACAATATCTACCATAGATATAGATGAATATGACTACAATATCTACCATAGATATAGATGAATATGACTACAATATCTACCATAGATATAGAGGAATATGGCTACAATATCTACCATAGATATAGATGAATATGACTACAATATCTACCATAGATATAGAGGAATATGACTACAATATCTACCATAGATATAGAGGAATATGACTACAATATCTACCATAGATATAGAGGAATATGACTACAATATCTACCATAGGTATAGATGAATATGACTACAATATCTACCATAGATATAGAGGAATATGACTACAATATCTACCATAGATATAGATGAATATGACTACAATATCTACCATAGATATAGATGAATATGACTACAATATCTACCATAGATATAGAGGAATATGACTACAATATCTACCATAGATATAGAGGAATATGACTACAATATCTACCATAGATATAGAGGAATATGACTACAATATCTACCATAGATATAGATGAATATGACTACAATATCTACCATAGATATAGATGAATATGACTACAATATCTACCATAGATATAGAGGAATATGACTACAATATCTACCATAGATATAGATGAATATGACTACAATATCTACCATAGATATAGAGGAATATGACTACAATATCTACCATAGGTATAGAGGAATATGACTACAATATCTACCATAGATATAGAGGAATATGACTATAATATCTACCATAGATATAGAGGAATATGACTATAATATCTACCATAGATATAGAGGAATATGACTACAATATCTACCATAGATATAGAGGAATATGACTACAATATCTACCATAGATATAGAGGAATATGACTACAATATCTACCATAGATATAGAGGAATATGACTACAATATCTACCATAGATATAGAGGAATATGACTACAATATCTACCATAGATATAGATGAATATGACTACAATATCTACCATAGATATAGAGGAATATGACTACAATATCTACCATAGATATAGATGAATATGACTACAATATCTACCATAGATATAGAGGAATATGACTACAATATCTACCATAGATATAGAGGAATATGACTACAATATCTACCATAGATATAGAGGAATATGACTACAATATCTACCATAGATATAGAGGAATATGACTACAATATCTACCATAGATATAGATGAATATGACTACAATATCTACCATAGGTATAGAGGAATATGACTACAATATCTACCATAGGTATAGATGAATATGACTATAATATCTACCATAGGTATAGATGAATATGACTACAATATCTACCATAGATATAGATGAATATGACTACAATATCTACCATAGGTATAGAGGAATATGACTAGAATATCTACCATAGATATAGATGAATATGACTACAATATCTACCATAGATATAGAGGAATATGACCACAATATCTACCATAGATATAGAGGAATATGACTACAATATCTACCATAGATATAGATGAATATGACTACATTATCTACCATAGATATAGATGAATATGACTACAATATCTACCATAGATATAGAGGAATATGACTACAATATCTACCATAGATATAGATGAATATGACTACAATATCTACCATAGATATAGATGAATATGACTACAATATCTACCATAGATATAGAGGAATATGACTACAATATCTACCATAGATATAGAGGAATATGACTACAATATCTACCATAGATATAGATGAATATGACTACAATATCTACCATATATATAGAGGAATATGACTACAATATCTACCATAGATATAGAGGAATATGACTACAATATCTCCCATAGATATAGAGGAATATGACTATAATATCTACCATAGGTATAGATGAATATGACTACAATATCTACCATAGATATAGATGAATATGACTACAATATCTACCATAGATATAGAGGAATATGACTACAATATCTACCATAGATATAGATGAATATGACTACAATATCTACCATAGATATAGATGAATATGACTACAATATCTACCATAGATATAGAGGAATATGACTACAATATCTACCATAGGTATAGAGGAATATGACTACAATATCTACCATAGATATAGAGGAATATGACTACAATATCTACCATAGATATAGATGAATATGACTAAAATATCTACCATAGATATAGATGAATATGACTACAATATCTACCATAGGTATAGAGGAATATGACTACAATATCTACCATAGATATAGATGAATATGACTACAATATCTACCATAGATATAGATGAATATGACTACAATATCTACCATAGATATAGATGAATATGACTACAATATCTACCATAGATATAGATGAATATGACTACAATATCTACCATAGATATAGAGGAATATGGCTACAATATCTACCATAGATATAGATGAATATGACTACAATATCTACCATAGATATAGATGAATATGACTACAATATCTACCATAGATATAGATGAATATGAGTACAATATCTACCATAGATATAGAGGAATATGACTACAATATCTACCATAGGTATAGATGAATATGACTACAATATCTACCATAGATATAGATGAATATGACTACAATATCTACCATAGATATAGAGGAATATGACTACAATATCTACCATAGATATAGATGAATATGACTACAATATCTACCATAGATATAGAGGAATATGACTACAATATCTACCATAGATATAGATGAATATGACTACAATATCTACCATAGATATAGATGAATATGACTACAATATCTACCATAGATATAGATGAATATGACTACAATATCTACCATAGATATAGAGGAATATGACTACAATATCTACCATAGATATAGAGGAATATGACTACAATATCTACCATAGATATAGAGGAATATGACTACAATATCTACCATAGATATAGATGAATATGACTACAATATCTACCATAGATATAGAGGAATATGACTACAATATCTACCATAGATATAGAGGAATATGACTACAATATCTACCATAGATATAGATGAATATGACTACAATATCTACCATAGATATAGAGGAATATGACTACAATATCTACCATAGATATAGAGGAATATGACAACAATATCTACCATAGATATAGATGAATATGACTACAATATCTACCATAGATATAGATGAATATGACTATAATATCTACCATAGATATAGATGAATATGACTACAATATCTACCATAGATATAGATGAATATGACTACAATATCTACCATAGATATAGATGAATATGACTACAATATCTACCATAGATATAGATGAATATGACTACAATATCTACCATAGATATAGAGGAATATGACTACAATATCTACCATAGATATAGAGGAATATGACTACAATATCTACCATAGATATAGAGGAATATGACTACAATATCTACCATAGATATAGATGAATATGACTACAATATCTACCATAGATATAGAGGAATATGACTACAATATCTACCATAGATATAGAGGAATATGACTACAATATCTACCATAGATATAGATGAATATGACTACAATATCTACCATAGATATAGATGAATATGACTACAATATCTACCATAGATATAGAGGAATATGACTACAATATCTACCATAGATATAGAGGAATATGACTACAATATCTACCATAGATATAGAGGAATATGACTACAATATCTACCATAGATATAGATGAATATGACTACAATATCTACCATAGATATAGATGAATGACTACAATATCTACCATAGATATAGATGAATACGACTACAATATCTACCATAGATATAGATGAATATGACTACAATATCTACCATAGGTACAGAGGAATATGACTACAATATCTACCATAGATATAGAGGAATATGACTACAATATCTACCATAGATATAGAGGAATATGACTACAATATCTACCATAGATATAGAGGAATATGACTACAATATCTACCATAGGTATAGATGAATATGACTACAATATCTACCATAGATATAGAGGAATATGACTACAATATCTACCATAGATATAGATGAATATGACTACAATATCTACCATAGATATAGATGAATATGACTACAATATCTACCATAGATATAGAGGAATATGACTACAATATCTACCATAGATATAGAGGAATATGACTACATTATCTACCATAGATATAGAGGAATATGACTATAATATCTACCATAGATATAGATGAATATGACTACAATATCTACCATAGATATAGAGGAATATGACTACAATATCTACCATAGATATAGATGAATATGACTACAATATCTACCATAGATATAGAGGAATATGACTACAATATCTACCATAGATATAGAGGAATATGACTACAATATCTACCATAGATATAGAGGAATATGACTACAATATCTACCATAGATATAGAGGAATATGACTACAATATCTACCATAGGTATAGATGAATATGACTACAATATCTACCATAGATATAGATGAATATGACTACAATATCTACCATAGATATAGAGGAATATGACTACAATATCTACCATAGATATAGATGAATATGACTATAATATCTACCATAGATATAGATGAATATGACTACAATATCTACCATAGATATAGATGAATGACTACAATATCTACCATAGATATAGAGGAATATGACTACAATATCTACCATAGATATAGATGAATATGACTACAATATCTACCATAGATATAGAGGAATATAACTACAATATCTACCATAGATATAGAGGAATATGACTACAATATCTACCATAGATATAGATGAATATGACTACAATATCTACCATAGATATAGAGGAATATGACTACAATATCTACCATAGATATAGAGGAATATGACTACAATATCTACCATAGATATAGAGGAATATGACTACAATATCTACCATAGATATAGATGAATATGACTACAATATCTACCATAGATATAGCGGAATATGACTACAATATCTATCATAGATATAGAGGAATATGACTACAATATCTACCATAGATATAGATGAATATGACTACAATATCTACCATAGATATAGAGGAATATGACTACAATATCTACCATAGATATAGAGGAATATGACTACAATATCTACCATAGATATAGAGGAATATGACTACAATATCTACCATAGATATAGAGGAATATGACTACAATATCTACCATAGGTATAGAGGAATATGACTACAATATCTACCATAGATATAGATGAATATGACTACAATATCTACCATAGATATAGAGGAATATGACTACAATATCTACCATAGATATAGATGAATGACTACAATATCTACCATAGATATAGAGGAATATGACTACAATATCTACCATAGATATAGAGGAATATGACTACAATATCTACCATAGATATAGATGAATATGACTACAATATCTACCATAGATATAGAGGAATATGACTACACTATCTACCATAGATATAGATGAATATGACTACAATATCTACCATAGATATAGAGGAATATGACTACAATATCTACCATAGATATAGAGGAATATGACTACAATATCTACCATAGATATAGATGAATATGACTACAATATCTACCATAGATATAGATGAATGACTACAATATCTACCATAGATATAGATGAATACGACTACAATATCTACCATAGATATAGATGAATATGACTACAATATCTACCATAGGTACAGAGGAATATGACTACAATATCTACCATAGATATAGAGGAATATGACTACAATATCTACCATAGATATAGAGGAATATGACTACAATATCTACCATAGATATAGAGGAATATGACTACAATATCTACCATAGGTATAGATGAATATGACTACAATATCTACCATAGATATAGAGGAATATGACTACAATATCTACCATAGATATAGATGAATATGACTACAATATCTACCATAGATATAGATGAATATGACTACAATATCTACCATAGATATAGAGGAATATGACTACAATATCTACCATAGATATAGAGGAATATGACTACATTATCTACCATAGATATAGAGGAATATGACTATAATATCTACCATAGATATAGATGAATATGACTACAATATCTACCATAGATATAGAGGAATATGACTACAATATCTACCATAGATATAGATGAATATGACTACAATATCTACCATAGATATAGAGGAATATGACTACAATATCTACCATAGATATAGAGGAATATGACTACAATATCTACCATAGATATAGAGGAATATGACTACAATATCTACCATAGATATAGAGGAATATGACTACAATATCTACCATAGGTATAGATGAATATGACTACAATATCTACCATAGATATAGATGAATATGACTACAATATCTACCATAGATATAGAGGAATATGACTACAATATCTACCATAGATATAGATGAATATGACTATAATATCTACCATAGATATAGATGAATATGACTACAATATCTACCATAGATATAGATGAATGACTACAATATCTACCATAGATATAGAGGAATATGACTACAATATCTACCATAGATATAGATGAATATGACTACAATATCTACCATAGATATAGAGGAATATAACTACAATATCTACCATAGATATAGAGGAATATAACTACAATATCTACCATAGATATAGAGGAATATGACTACAATATCTACCATAGATATAGAGGAATATGACTACAATATCTACCATAGATATAGAGGAATATGACTGCAATATCTACCATAGATATAGATGAATATGACTACAATATCTATCATAGATATAGAGGAATATGACTACAATATCTACCATAGATATAGATGAATATGACTACAATATCTACCATAGATATAGAGGAATATGACTACAATATCTACCATAGATATAGAGGAATATGACTACAATATCTACCATAGATATAGATGAATATGACTACAATATCTACCATAGATATAGAGGAATATGACTACAATATCTACCATAGATATAGATGAATATGACTACAATATCTACCATAGATATAGCGGAATATGACTACAATATCTATCATAGATATAGAGGAATATGACTACAATATCTACCATAGATATAGATGAATATGACTACAATATCTACCATAGATATAGAGGAATATGACTACAATATCTACCATAGATATAGAGGAATATGACTACAATATCTACCATAGATATAGAGGAATATGACTACAATATCTACCATAGATATAGAGGAATATGACTACAATATCTACCATAGATATAGATGAATATGACTACAATATCTACCATAGATATAGAGGAATATGACTACAATATCTACCATAGATATAGATGAATGACTACAATATCTACCATAGATATAGAGGAATATGACTACAATATCTACCATAGATATAGAGGAATATGACTACAATATCTACCATAGATATAGATGAATATGACTACAATATCTACCATAGATATAGAGGAATATGACTACACTATCTACCATAGATATAGATGAATATGACTACAATATCTACCATAGATATAGAGGAATATGACTACAATATCTACCATAGATATAGAGGAATATGACTACAATATCTACCATAGATATAGATGAATATGACTACAATATCTACCATAGATATAGAGGAATATGACTACACTATCTACCATAGATATAGATGAATATGACTACAATATCTACCATAGATATAGAGGAATATGACTACAATATCTACCATAGATATAGAGGAATATGACTACAATATCTACCATAGATATAGAGGAATATGACTACAATATCTACCATAGATATAGAGGAATATGACTACAATATCTACCATAGATATAGATGAATGACTACAATATCTACCATAGATATAGAGGAATATGACTACAATATCTACCATAGGTATAGATGAATATGACTACAATATCTACCATAGATATAGATGAATATGACTACAATATCTACCATAGATATAGAGGAATATGACTACAATATCTACCATAGATATAGATGAATATGACTACAATATCTACCATAGATATAGAGGAATATGACTACAATATCTACCATAGATATAGATGAATATGACTACAATATCTACCATAGATATAGATGAATGACTACAATATCTACCATAGATATAGAGGAATATGACTACAATATCTACCATAGATATAGATGAATATGACTACAATATCTACCATAGATATAGATGAATATGACTACAATATCTACCATAGATATAGATGAATATGACTACAATATCTACCATAGATATAGATGAATATGACTACAATATCTACCATAGATATAGATGAATATGACTACAATATCTACCATAGATATAGAGGAATATGACTACAATATCTACCATAGATATAGAGGAATATGACTACAATATCTACCATAGATATAGAGGAATATGACTACAATATCTACCATAGATATAGAGGAATATGACTACAATATCTACCATAGATATAGAGGAATATGACTACAATATCTACCATAGATATAGAGGAATATGACTACAATATCTACCATAGTTATAGAGGAATATGACTACAATATCTACCATAGGTATAGAGGAATATGACTACAATATCTACCATAGATATAGAGAAATATGACTACAATATCTACCATAGATATAGATGAATGTGACTACAATATCTACCATAGATATAGATGAATATGACTACAATATCTACCATAGATATAGATGAATATGACTACAATATCTACCATAGATATAGATGAATATGACTACAATATCTACCATAGATATAGATGAATATGACTACAATATCTACCATAGATATAGATGAATATGACTACAATATCTACCATAGATATAGAGGAATATGACTACACTATCTACCATAGATATAGAGGAATATGACTACAATATCTACCATAGATATAGAGGAATATGACTACAATATCTACCATAGGTATAGAGGAATATGACTACAATATCTACCATAGATATAGAGGAATATGACTACAATATCTACCATAGATATAGAGGAATATGACTACAATATCTACCATAGGTATAGAGGAATATGACTACAATATCTACCATAGGTATAGATGAATATGACTACAATATCTACCATAGATATAGAGGAATATGACTACAATATCTACCATAGATATAGAGGAATATGACTACAATATCTACCATAGATATAGATGAATATGACTACAATATCTACCATAGATATAGATGAATATGACTACAATATCTACCATAGATATAGATGAATATGACTACAATATCTACCATAGATATAGATGAATATGACTACAATATCTACCATAGATATAGAGGAATATGACTACAATATCTACCATAGATATAGATGAATATGACTACAATATCTACCATAGATATAGAGGAATATGACTACAATATCTACCATAGATATAGAGGAATATGACTACAATATCTACCATAGATATAGATGAATATGACTACACTATCTACCATAGATATAGATGAATATGACTACACTATCTACCATAGATATAGATGAATATGACAATAATATCTACCATAGATATAGATGAATATGACTACAATATCTACCATAGATATAGATGAATATGACTACAATATCTACCATAGATATAGAGGAATATGACTACAATATCTACCATAGATATAGATGAATATGACTACAATATCTACCATAGATATAGAGGAATATGACTACAATATCTACCATAGATATAGATGAATATGACTACAATATCTACCATAGATATAGAGGAATATGACTACAATATCTACCATAGATATAGAGGAATATGACTACAATATCTACCATAGGTATAGATGAATATGACTACAATATCTACCATAGATATAGATGAATATGACTACAATATCTACCATAGATATAGAGGAATATGACTACAATATCTACCATAGATATAGAGGAATATGACTACATTATCTACCATAGATATAGAGGAATATGACTATAATATCTACCATAGATATAGATGAATATGACTACAATATCTACCATAGATATAGAGGAATATGACTACACTATCTACCATAGATATAGATGAATATGACTACAATATCTACCATAGATATAGAGGAATATGACTACAATATCTACCATAGATATAGAGGAATATGACTACAATATCTACCATAGATATAGATGAATATGACTACAATATCTACCATAGATATAGAGGAATATGACTACACTATCTACCATAGATATAGATGAATATGACTACAATATCTACCATAGATATAGAGGAATATGACTACAATATCTACCATAGATATAGAGGAATATGACTACAATATCTACCATAGATATAGAGGAATATGACTACAATATCTACCATAGATATAGAGGAATATGACTACAATATCTACCATAGATATAGATGAATGACTACAATATCTACCATAGATATAGAGGAATATGACTACAATATCTACCATAGGTATAGATGAATATGACTACAATATCTACCATAGATATAGATGAATATGACTACAATATCTACCATAGATATAGAGGAATATGACTACAATATCTACCATAGATATAGATGAATATGACTACAATATCTACCATAGATATAGAGGAATATGACTACAATATCTACCATAGATATAGATGAATATGACTACAATATCTACCATAGATATAGATGAATGACTACAATATCTACCATAGATATAGAGGAATATGACTACAATATCTACCATAGATATAGATGAATATGACTACAATATCTACCATAGATATAGATGAATATGACTACAATATCTACCATAGATATAGATGAATATGACTACAATATCTACCATAGATATAGATGAATATGACTACAATATCTACCATAGATATAGATGAATATGACTACAATATCTACCATAGATATAGAGGAATATGACTACAATATCTACCATAGATATAGAGGAATATGACTACAATATCTACCATAGATATAGAGGAATATGACTACAATATCTACCATAGATATAGAGGAATATGACTACAATATCTACCATAGATATAGAGGAATATGACTACAATATCTACCATAGATATAGAGGAATATGACTACAATATCTACCATAGTTATAGAGGAATATGACTACAATATCTACCATAGGTATAGAGGAATATGACTACAATATCTACCATAGATATAGAGAAATATGACTACAATATCTACCATAGATATAGATGAATGTGACTACAATATCTACCATAGATATAGATGAATATGACTACAATATCTACCATAGATATAGATGAATATGACTACAATATCTACCATAGATATAGATGAATATGACTACAATATCTACCATAGATATAGATGAATATGACTACAATATCTACCATAGATATAGATGAATATGACTACAATATCTACCATAGATATAGAGGAATATGACTACACTATCTACCATAGATATAGAGGAATATGACTACAATATCTACCATAGATATAGAGGAATATGACTACAATATCTACCATAGGTATAGAGGAATATGACTACAATATCTACCATAGATATAGAGGAATATGACTACAATATCTACCATAGATATAGAGGAATATGACTACAATATCTACCATAGGTATAGAGGAATATGACTACAATATCTACCATAGGTATAGATGAATATGACTACAATATCTACCATAGATATAGAGGAATATGACTACAATATCTACCATAGATATAGAGGAATATGACTACAATATCTACCATAGATATAGATGAATATGACTACAATATCTACCATAGATATAGATGAATATGACTACAATATCTACCATAGATATAGATGAATATGACTACAATATCTACCATAGATATAGATGAATATGACTACAATATCTACCATAGATATAGAGGAATATGACTACAATATCTACCATAGATATAGATGAATATGACTACAATATCTACCATAGATATAGAGGAATATGACTACAATATCTACCATAGATATAGAGGAATATGACTACAATATCTACCATAGATATAGATGAATATGACTACACTATCTACCATAGATATAGATGAATATGACTACACTATCTACCATAGATATAGATGAATATGACAATAATATCTACCATAGATATAGATGAATATGACTACAATATCTACCATAGATATAGATGAATATGACTACAATATCTACCATAGATATAGAGGAATATGACTACAATATCTACCATAGATATAGATGAATATGACTACAATATCTACCATAGATATAGAGGAATATGACTACAATATCTACCATAGATATAGATGAATATGACTACAATATCTACCATAGATATAGAGGAATATGACTACAATATCTACCATAGATATAGAGGAATATGACTACAATATCTACCATAGGTATAGATGAATATGACTACAATATCTACCATAGATATAGATGAATATGACTACAATATCTACCATAGATATAGAGGAATATGACTACAATATCTACCATAGATATAGAGGAATATGACTACATTATCTACCATAGATATAGAGGAATATGACTATAATATCTACCATAGATATAGATGAATATGACTACAATATCTACCATAGGTATAGATGAATATGACTACAATATCTACCATAGATATAGAGGAATATGACTACAATATCTACCATAGGTATAGATGAATATGACTACAATATCTACCATAGATATAGATGAATATGACTACAATATCTACCATAGATATAGAGGAATATGACTACAATATCTACCATAGATATAGAGGAATATGACTACATTATCTACCATAGATATAGAGGAATATGACTATAATATCTACCATAGATATAGATGAATATGACTACAATATCTACCATAGGTATAGATGAATATGACTACAATATCTACCATAGATATAGAGGAATATGACTACAATATCTACCATAGGTATAGATGAATATGACTACAATATCTACCATAGATATAGAGGAATATGACTACAATATCTACCATAGATATAGAGGAATATGACTACAATATCTACCATAGATATAGAGGAATATGACTACAATATCTACCATAGGTATAGATGAATATGACTACAATATCTACCATAGTTATAGAGGAATATGACTACAATATCTACCATAGATATAGAGGAATATGACTACAATATCTACCATAGATATAGAGGAATATGACTACAATATCTACCATAGATATAGAGGAATATGACTACAATATCTACCATAGGTATAGAGGAATATGACTACAATATCTACCATAGATATAGATGAATATGACTACAATATCTACCATAGATATAGAGGAATATGACTACAATATCTACCATAGATATAGAGGAATATGACTACAATATCTACCATAGATATAGAGGAATATGACTACAATATCTACCATAGAGATAGAGGAATATGACTACAATATCTACCATAGGTATAGAGGAATATGACTACAATATCTACCATATATATAGAGGAATATGACTACAATATCTACCATAGATATAGAGGAATATGACTACAATATCTACCATAGATATAGATGAATATGACTACAATATCTACCATAGATATAGATGAATATGACTACAATATCTACTATAGATATAGAGGAATATGACTACAATATCTACCATAGATATAGATGAATATGACTACAATATCTACCATAGATATAGATGAATATGACTACAATATCTACCATAGATATAGAGGAATATGACTACAATATCTACCATAGATATAGAGGAATATGACTACAATATCTACCATAGATATAGATGAATATGACTACAATATCTACCATAGATATAGAGGAATATGACTACAATATCTACCATAGATATAGAGGAATATGACTACATTATCTACCATAGATATAGAGGAATATGACTATAATATCTACCATAGATATAGATGAATATGACTACAATATCTACCATAGATATAGATGAATATGACTACAATATCTACCATAGATATAGAGGAATATGACTACAATATCTACCATAGATATAGAGGAATATGACTACAATATCTACCATAGATATAGATGAATATGACTACAATATCTACCATAGATATAGAGGAATATGACTACAATATCTACCATAGGTATAGAGGAATATGACTACAATATCTACCATAGATATAGATGAATATGACTACAATATCTACCATAGATATAGAGGAATATGACTACAATATCTACCATAGATATAGAGGAATATGACTACAATATCTACCATAGATATAGAGGAATATGACTACAATATCTACCATAGATATAGAGGAATATGACTACAATATCTACCATAGATATAGATGAATATGACTACAATATCTACCATAGATATAGATGAATATGACTACAATATCTACCATAGATATAGAGGAATATGACTACAATATCTACCATAGATATAGAGGAATATGACTACAATATCTACCATAGATATAGAGGAATATGACTACAATATCTACCATAGATATAGATGAATATGACTACAATATCTACCATAGATATAGAGGAATATGACTACAATATCTACCATAGATATAGATGAATATGACTACAATATCTACCATAGATATAGAGGAATATGACTACAATATCTACCATAGATATAGAGGAATATGACTACAATATCTACCATAGATATAGAGGAATATGACTACAATATCTACCATAGATATAGATGAATATGACTACAATATCTACCATAGAGATAGATGAATATGACTACAATATCTACCATAGATATAGAGGAATATGACTACAATATCTACCATAGATATAGAGGAATATGACTACAATATCTACCATAGATATAGAGGAATATGACTACATTATCTACCATAGATATAGAGGAATATGACTACAATATCTACCATAGGTATAGATGAATATGACTACAATATCTACCATAGATATAGATGAATATGACTACAATATCTACCATAGATATAGAGGAATATGACTACAATATCTACCATAGATATAGATGAATATGACTACAATATCTACCATAGATATAGATGAATATGACTACAATATCTACTATAGATATAGAGGAATATGACTACAATATCTACTATAGATATAGATGAATATGACTACAATATCTACCATAGATATAGATGAATATGACTACAATATCTACCATAGATATAGAGGAATATGACTACAATATCTACCATAGATATAGAGGAATATGACTACAATATCTACCATAGATATAGATGAATATGACTACAATATCTACCATAGATATAGAGGAATATGACTACAATATCTACCATAGATATAGATGAATATGACTACAATATCTACCATAGATATAGATGAATATGACTACAATATCTACCATAGATATAGAGGAATATGACTACAATATCTACCATAGATATAGATGAATATGACTACAATATCTACCATAGATATAGATGAATATGACTACAATATCTACTATAGATATAGAGGAATATGACTACAATATCTACCATAGATATAGATGAATATGACTACAATATCTACCATAGATATAGATGAATATGACTACAATATCTACCATAGATATAGAGGAATATGACTACAATATCTACCATAGATATAGAGGAATATGACTACAATATCTACCATAGATATAGATGAATATGACTACAATATCTACCATAGATATAGAGGAATATGACTACAATATCTACCATAGATATAGAGGAATATGACTACATTATCTACCATAGATATAGAGGAATATGACTATAATATCTACCATAGATATAGATGAATATGACTACAATATCTACCATAGATATAGATGAATATGACTACAATATCTACCATAGATATAGAGGAATATGACTACAATATCTACCATAGATATAGAGGAATATGACTACAATATCTACCATAGATATAGATGAATATGACTACAATATCTACCATAGATATAGAGGAATATGACTACAATATCTACCATAGGTATAGAGGAATATGACTACAATATCTACCATAGATATAGATGAATATGACTACAATATCTACCATAGATATAGAGGAATATGACTACAATATCTACCATAGATATAGAGGAATATGACTACAATATCTACCATAGATATAGAGGAATATGACTACAATATCTACCATAGATATAGAGGAATATGACTACAATATCTACCATAGATATAGATGAATATGACTACAATATCTACCATAGATATAGATGAATATGACTACAATATCTACCATAGATATAGAGGAATATGACTACAATATCTACCATAGATATAGAGGAATATGACTACAATATCTACCATAGATATAGAGGAATATGACTACAATATCTACCATAGATATAGATGAATATGACTACAATATCTACCATAGATATAGAGGAATATGACTACAATATCTACCATAGATATAGATGAATATGACTACAATATCTACCATAGATATAGAGGAATATGACTACAATATCTACCATAGATATAGAGGAATATGACTACAATATCTACCATAGATATAGAGGAATATGACTACAATATCTACCATAGATATAGATGAATATGACTACAATATCTACCATAGAGATAGATGAATATGACTACAATATCTACCATAGATATAGAGGAATATGACTACAATATCTACCATAGATATAGATGAATATGACTACAATATCTACCATAGATATAGAGGAATATGACTATAATATCTACCATAGATATAGAGGAATATGACTACAATATCTACCATAGATATAGAGGAATATGACTACAATATCTACCATAGGTATAGATGAATATGACTACAATATCTACCATAGATATAGAGGAATATGACTACAATATCTACCATAGATATAGATGAATATGACTACAATATCTACCATAGATATAGAGGAATATGACTACAATATCTACCATAGATATAGAGGAATATGACTACAATATATACCATAGATATAGAGGAATATGACTACAATATCTACCATAGATATAGAGGAATATGACTACAATATCTACCATAGATATAGAGGAATATGACTACAATATCTACCATAGGTATAGAGGAATATGACTACAATATCTACCATAGATATAGAGGAATATGACTACAATATCTACCATAGATATAGAGGAATATGACTACATTATCTACCATAGATATAGATGAATATGACTACAATATCTACCATAGATATAGAGGAATATGACTACAATATATACCATAGATATAGAGGAATATGACTACAATATCTACCATAGATATAGAGGAATATGACTACAATATCTACCATAGATATAGAGGAATATGACTACAATATCTACCATAGATATAGAGGAATATGACTACAATATCTACCATAGATATAGATGAATATGACTACAATATCTACCATAGGTATAGAGGAATATGACTACAATATCTACCATAGATATAGAGGAATATGACTACAATATCTACCATAGATATAGAGGAATATGACTACAATATCTACCATAGATATAGAGGAATATGACTACAATATCTACCATAGATATAGAGGAATATGACTACAATATCTACCATAGATATAGAGGAATATGACTACATTATCTACCATAGATATAGAGGAATATGACTACAATATCTACCATAGATAT
The DNA here is from genome assembly GCF_051348905.1 of Ranitomeya variabilis. Classification (NCBI taxonomy): domain Eukaryota; kingdom Metazoa; phylum Chordata; class Amphibia; order Anura; family Dendrobatidae; genus Ranitomeya; species Ranitomeya variabilis. The sequence continues at coordinate 775,322,177 of NC_135235.1, read as the reverse complement.
AGATGAATATGACTACAATATCTACCATAGATATAGATGAATATGACTACAATATCTACCATAGATATAGAGGAATATGACTACAATATCTACCATAGATATAGATGAATATGACTACAATATCTACCATAGATATAGAGGAATATGACTACAATATCTACCATAGATATAGAGGAATATGACTACAATATCTACCATAGATATAGATGAATATGACTACAATATCTACCATAGATATAGAGGAATATGACTACAATATCTACCATAGGTATAGATGAATATGACTACAATATCTACCATAGATATAGATGAATATGACTACAATATCTACCATAGATATAGAGGAATATGACTACAATATCTACCATAGATATAGATGAATATGACTACAATATCTACCATAGGTATAGATGAATATGACTACAATATCTACCATAGATATACAGGAATATGACTACAATATCTACCATAGATATAGATGAATATGACTATAATATCTACCATAGATATAGATGAATATGACTACAATATCTACCATAGATATAGATGAATGACTACAATATCTACCATAGATATAGAGGAATATGACTACAATATCTACCATAGATATAGATGAATATGACTACAATATCTACCATAGATATAGAGGAATATAACTACAATATCTACCATAGATATAGAGGAATATAACTACAATATCTACCATAGATATAGAGGAATATGACTACAATATCTACCATAGATATAGAGGAATATGACTACAATATCTACCATAGATATAGAGGAATATGACTACAATATCTACCATAGATATAGAGGAATATGACTGCAATATCTACCATAGATATAGATGAATATGACTACAATATCTATCATAGATATAGAGGAATATGACTACAATATCTACCATAGATATAGATGAATATGACTACAATATCTACCATAGGTATACAGGAATATGACTACAATATCTACCATAGATATAGATGAATATGACTATAATATCTACCATAGATATAGATGAATATGACTACAATATCTACCATAGATATAGATGAATGACTACAATATCTACCATAGATATAGAGGAATATGACTACAATATCTACCATAGATATAGATGAATATGACTACAATATCTACCATAGATATAGAGGAATATAACTACAATATCTACCATAGATATAGAGGAATATAACTACAATATCTACCATAGATATAGAGGAATATGACTACAATATCTACCATAGATATAGAGGAATATGACTACAATATCTACCATAGATATAGAGGAATATGACTACAATATCTACCATAGATATAGAGGAATATGACTGCAATATCTACCATAGATATAGATGAATATGACTACAATATCTATCATAGATATAGAGGAATATGACTACAATATCTACCATAGATATAGAGGAATATGACTACAATATCTACCATAGATATAGAGGAATATGACTACAATATCTACCATAGATATAGATGAATATGACTACAATATCTACCATAGGTATAGAGGAATATGACTACAATATCTACCATAGATATAGAGGAATATGACTACAATATCTACCATAGATATAGAGGAATATGACTACAATATCTACCATAGATATAGATGAATATGACTACAATATCTACCATAGATATAGATGAATATGACTACAATATCTACCATAGATATAGAGGAATATGACTACAATATCTACCATAGATATAGATGAATGACTACAATATCTACCATAGATATAGAGGAATATGACTACAATATCTACCATAGATATAGAGGAATATGACTACAATATCTACCATAGATATAGATGAATATGACTACAATATCTACCATAGATATAGAGGAATATGACTACACTATCTACCATAGATATAGATGAATATGACTACAATATCTACCATAGATATAGATGAATATGACTACAATATCTACCATAGATATAGAGGAATATGACTACAATATCTACCATAGATATAGATGAATATGACTACAATATCTACCATAGATATAGAGGAATATGACTACAATATCTACCATAGATATAGAGGAATATGACTACAATATCTACCATAGATATAGATGAATATGACTACAATATCTACCATAGATATAGAGGAATATGACTACACTATCTACCATAGATATAGATGAATATGACTACAATATCTACCATAGATATAGAGGAATATGACTACAATATCTACCATAGATATAGAGGAATATGACTACAATATCTACCATAGATATAGAGGAATATGACTACAATATCTACCATAGATATAGAGGAATATGACTACAATATCTACCATAGATATAGAGGAATATGACTACAATATCTACCATAGATATAGATGAATATGACTACAATATCTACCATAGATATAGAGGAATATGACTACAATATCTACCATAGATATAGATGAATGACTACAATATCTACCATAGATATAGAGGAATATGACTACAATATCTACCATAGGTATAGATGAATATGACTACAATATCTACCATAGATATAGATGAATATGACTACAATATCTACCATAGATATAGAGGAATATGACTACAATATCTACCATAGATATAGATGAATATGACTACAATATCTACCATAGATATAGAGGAATATGACTACAATATCTACCATAGATATAGATGAATATGACTACAATATCTACCATAGATATAGATGAATGACTACAATATCTACCATAGATATAGAGGAATATGACTACAATATCTACCATAGATATAGATGAATATGACTACAATATCTACCATAGATATAGATGAATATGACTACAATATCTACCATAGATATAGATGAATATGACTACAATATCTACCATAGATATAGATGAATATGACTACAATATCTACCATAGATATAGATGAATATGACTACAATATCTACCATAGATATAGAGGAATATGACTACAATATCTACCATAGATATAGAGGAATATGACTACAATATCTACCATAGATATAGAGGAATATGACTACAATATCTACCATAGATATAGAGGAATATGACTACAATATCTACCATAGATATAGAGGAATATGACTACAATATCTACCATAGATATAGAGGAATATGACTACAATATCTACCATAGATATAGAGGAATATGACTACAATATCTACCATAGGTATAGAGGAATATGACTACAATATCTACCATAGATATAGAGGAATATGACTACAATATCTACCATAGATATAGATGAATGTGACTACAATATCTACCATAGATATAGATGAATATGACTACAATATCTACCATAGATATAGATGAATATGACTACAATATCTACCATAGATATAGATGAATATGACTACAATATCTACCATAGATATAGATGAATATGACTACAATATCTACCATAGATATAGAGGAATATGACTACACTATCTACCATAGATATAGAGGAATATGACTACAATATCTACCATAGATATAGATGAATATGACTACAATATCTACCATAGATATAGAGGAATATGACTACAATATCTACCATAGATATAGAGGAATATGACTACAATATCTACCATAGATATAGATGAATATGACTACAATATCTACCATAGATATAGAGGAATATGACTACAATATCTACCATAGATATAGATGAATATGACTACAATATCTACCATAGATATAGATGAATATGACTACAATATCTACCATAGATATAGATGAATATGACTACAATATCTACCATAGATATAGATGAATATGACTACAATATCTACCATAGATATAGAGGAATATGACTACAATATCTACCATAGATATAGATGAATATGACTACAATATCTACCATAGATATAGAGGAATATGACTACAATATCTACCATAGATATAGAGGAATATGACTACAATATCTACCATAGATATAGATGAATATGACTACAATATCTACCATAGATATAGATGAATATGACTACAATATCTACCATAGATATAGATGAATATGACTACAATATCTACCATAGATATAGAGGAATATGACTACAATATCTACCATAGATATAGATGAATATGACTACAATATCTACCATAGATATAGAGGAATATGACTACAATATCTACCATAGATATAGAGGAATATGACTACAATATCTACCATAGATATAGAGGAATATGACTACAATATCTACCATAGATATAGATGAATATGACTACAATATCTACCATAGATATAGATGAATATGACTACAATATCTACCATAGATATAGATGAATATGACAATAATATCTACCATAGATATAGATGAATATGACTACAATATCTACCATAGATATAGATGAATATGACTACAATATCTACCATAGATATAGAGGAATATGACTACAATATCTACCATAGATATAGATGAATATGACTACAATATCTACCATAGATATAGATGAATATGACTACAATATCTACCATAGATATAGAGGAATATGACTACAATATCTACCATAGATATAGAGGAATATGACTACAATATCTACCATAGGTATAGATGAATATGACTACAATATCTACCATAGATATAGATGAATATGACTACAATATCTACCATAGATATAGAGGAATATGACTACAATATCTACCATAGATATAGAGGAATATGACTACATTATCTACCATAGATATAGAGGAATATGACTACAATATCTACCATAGATATAGATGAATATGACTACAATATCTACCATAGGTATAGATGAATATGACTACAATATCTACCATAGATATAGAGGAATATGACTACAATATCTACCATAGGTATAGATGAATATGACTACAATATCTACCATAGATATAGATGAATATGACTACAATATCTACCATAGATATAGAGGAATATGACTACAATATCTACCATAGATATAGAGGAATATGACTACATTATCTACCATAGATATAGAGGAATATGACTATAATATCTACCATAGATATAGATGAATATGACTACAATATCTACCATAGGTATAGATGAATATGACTACAATATCTACCATAGATATAGAGGAATATGACTACAATATCTACCATAGGTATAGATGAATATGACTACAATATCTACCATAGATATAGAGGAATATGACTACAATATCTACCATAGATATAGAGGAATATGACTACAATATCTACCATAGATATAGATGAATATGACTACAATATCTACCATAGATATAGATGAATATGACTACAATATCTACCATAGATATAGAGGAATATGACTACAATATCTACCATAGATATAGAGGAATATGACTACATTATCTACCATAGATATAGAGGAATATGACTATAATATCTACCATAGATATAGATGAATATGACTACAATATCTACCATAGGTATAGATGAATATGACTACAATATCTACCATAGATATAGAGGAATATGACTACAATATCTACCATAGGTATAGATGAATATGACTACAATATCTACCATAGATATAGATGAATATGACTACAATATCTACCATAGATATAGAGGAATATGACTACAATATCTACCATAGATATAGAGGAATATGACTACATTATCTACCATAGATATAGAGGAATATGACTATAATATCTACCATACCAACAATACCTACCATCTATGGTAGATATTGTACTCATATTCATCTATATCTATGGTAGATATTGTAGTCATATTCATCTATATCTATGGTAGATATTGTAGTCATATTCATCTATATCTATGGTAGATATTGTAGTCATATTCCTCTATATCTATGGTAGATATTGTAGTCATATTCCTCTATATCTATGGTAGATATTGTAGTCATATTCATCTATATCTATGGTAGATATTGTAGTCATATTCCTCTATATCTATGGTAGATATTGTAGTCATATTCCTCTATATCTATGGTAGATATTGTAGTCATATTCCTCTATATCTATGGTAGATATTGTAGTCATATTCCTCTATATCTATGGTAGATATTGTAGTCATATTCCTCTATATCTATGGTAGATATTGTAGTCATATTCCTCTATATCTATGGTAGATATGGTAGAGGAATATGACTACAATATCTACCATAGATATAGAGGAATATGACTACAATATCTACCATAGGTATAGATGAATATGACTACAATATATACCATAGATATAGAGGAATATGACTACAATATCTACCATAGATATAGAGGAATATGACTACAATATCTACCATAGATATAGAGGAATATGACTACAATATCTACCATAGGTATAGAGGAATATGACTACAATATCTACCATAGATATAGAGGAATATGACTACAATATCTACCATAGATATAGAGGAATATGACTACAATATCTACCATAGATATAGAGGAATATGACTACAATATCTACCATAGATATAGAGGAATATGACTACAATATCTACCATAGATATAGATGAATATGACTACAATATCTATCATAGATATAGAGGAATATGACTACAATATCTACCATAGATATAGAGGAATATGACTACATTATCTACCATAGATATAGAGGAATATGACTACAATATCTACCATAGATATAGATGAATATGACTACAATATCTACCATAGATATAGATGAATATGACTACAATATCTACCATAGATATAGATGAATATGACTACAATATCTACCATAGATATAGATGAATATGACTACAATATCTACCATAGATATAGATGAATATGACTACAATATCTACCATAGATATAGATGAATATGACTACAATATCTACCATAGATATAGAGGAATATGACTACAATATCTACCATAGGTATAGATGAATATGACTACAATATCTACCATAGATATAGATGAATATGACTACAATATCTACCATAGATATAGATGAATATGACTACAATATCTACCATAGATATAGAGGAATATGACTACAATATCTACCATAGATATAGAGGAATATGACTACAATATCTACCATAGATATAGAGGAATATGACTACAATATCTACCATAGGTATAGATGAATATGACTACAATATCTACCATAGATATAGAGGAATATGACTACAATATCTACCATAGATATAGATGAATATGACTACAATATCTACCATAGATATAGATGAATATGACTACAATATCTACCATAGATATAGAGGAATATGACTACAATATCTACCATAGATATAGATGAATATGACTACAATATCTACCATAGGTATAGATGAATATGACTACAATATCTACCATAGATATAGAGGAATATGACTACAATATCTACCATAGATATAGAGGAATATGACTACAATATCTACCATAGATATAGATGAATATGACTACAATATCTACCATAGATATAGATGAATATGACTACAATATCTACCATAGATATAGATGAATATGACTACAATATCTACCATAGATATAGATGAATATGACTACAATATCTACCATAGATATAGAGGAATATGACTACAATATCTACCATAGATATAGATGAATATGACTACAATATCTACCATAGGTATAGATGAATATGACTACAATATCTACCATAGATATAGATGAATATGACTACAATATCTACCATAGATATAGATGAATATGACTACAATATCTACCATAGATATAGGGGAATATGACTACAATATCTACCATAGATATACAGGAATATGACTACAATATCTACCATAGATATAGATGAATATGACTACAATATCTACCATAGATATAGATGAATATGACTACAATATCTACCATAGATATAGATGAATATGACTACAATATCTACCATAGATATAGATGAATATGACTACAATATCTACCATAGATATAGATGAATATGACTACAATATCTACCATAGATATAGAGGAATATGACTACAATATCTACCATAGATATAGATGAATATGACTACAATATCTACCATAGATATAGATGAATATGACTACAATATCTACCATAGATATAGAGGAATATGACTACAATATCTACCATAGATATAGATGAATATGACTACAATATCTACCATAGATATAGATGAATATGACTACAATATCTACCATAGATATAGAGGAATATGACTACAATATCTACCATAGGTATAGAGGAATATGACTACAATATCTACCATAGGTATAGAGGAATATGACTACAATATCTACCATAGATATAGAGGAATATGACTACAATATCTACCATAGATATAGAGGAATATGACTACAATATCTACCATAGATATAGAGGAATATGACTACAATATCTACCATAGATATAGAGGAATATGACTACAATATCTACCATAGATATAGAGGAATATGACTACAATATCTACCATAGATATAGATGAATATGACTACAATATCTACCATAGGTATAGAGGAATATGACTACAATATCTACCATAGATATAGAGGAATATGGCTACAATATCTACCATAGATATAGATGAATATGACTACAATATCTACCATAGGTATAGATGAATATGACTACAATATCTACCATAGATATAGAGGAATATGACTACAATATATACCATAGATATAGAGGAATATGACTACAATATCTACCATAGATATAGAGGAATATGACTACAATATCTACCATAGATATAGAGGAATATGACTACAATATCTACCATAGATATAGATGAATATGACTACAATATCTACCATAGATATAGAGGAATATGACTACAATATCTACCATAGGTATAGAGGAATATGACTACAATATCTACCATAGATATAGATGAATATGACTACAATATCTACCATAGGTATAGAGGAATATGACTACAATATCTACCATAGGTATAGAGGAATATGACTACAATATCTACCATAGATATAGAGGAATATGACTACAATATCTACCATAGATATAGAGGAATATGACTACAATATCTACCATAGATATAGATGAATATGACTACAATATCTACCATAGATATAGAGGAATATGACTACAATATCTACCATAGATATAGAGGAATATGACTACATTATCTACCATAGATATAGAGGAATATGACTATAATATCTACCATAGATATAGAGGAATATGACTACAATATCTACCATAGATATAGATGAATATGACTACAATATCTACCATAGGTATAGAGGAATATGACTACAATATCTACCATAGATATAGAGGAATATGGCTACAATATCTACCATAGATATAGATGAATATGACTACAATATCTACCATAGGTATAGATGAATATGACTACAATATCTACCATAGATATAGAGGAATATGACTACAATATATACCATAGATATAGAGGAATATGACTACAATATCTACCATAGATATAGAGGAATATGACTACAATATCTACCATAGATATAGAGGAATATGACTACAATATCTACCATAGATATAGATGAATATGACTACAATATCTACCATAGATATAGAGGAATATGACTACAATATCTACCATAGGTATAGAGGAATATGACTACAATATCTACCATAGGTATAGATGAATATGACTACAATATCTACCATAGATATAGATGAATATGACTACAATATCTACCATAGATATAGATGAATATGACTACAATATCTACCATAGATATAGAGGAATATGACTACAATATCTACCATAGGTATAGAGGAATATGACTACAATATCTACCATAGATATAGAGGAATATGACTACAATATCTACCATAGGTATAGATGAATATGACTACAATATCTACCATAGATATAGAGGAATATGACTACAATATCTACCATAGATATAGAGGAATATGACTACAATATCTACCATAGATATAGAGGAATATGACTACAATATCTACCATAGATATAGATGAATATGGCTACAATATCTACCATAGATATAGAGGAATATGACTACAATATCTACCATAGATATAGATGAATATGACTACAATATCTACCATAGGTATAGAGGAATATGACTACAATATCTACCATAGATATAGATGAATATGACTACAATATCTACCATAGATATAGATGAATATGACTACAATATCTACCATAGGTATAGAGGAATATGACTACAATATCTACCATAGATATAGATGAATATGACTACAATATCTACCATAGATATAGAGGAATATGACTACAATATCTACCATAGATATAGATGAATATGACTACGATATCTACCATAGATATAGAGGAATATGACTACAATATCTACCATAGATATAGATGAATATGACTACAATATCTACCATAGATATAGAGGAATATGACTACAATATCTACCATAGGTATAGATGAATATGACTACAATATCTACCATAGATATAGATGAATATGACTACAATATCTACCATAGATATAGATGAATATGACTACAATATCTACCATAGATATAGATGAATATGAGTACAATATCTACCATAGGTATAGAGGAATATGACTACAATATCTAAAAAGAGAGAATATGACTACAATATCTACCATAGATATAGATGAATATGACTACAATATCTACCATAGATATAGATGAATATGACTACAATATCTACCATAGATATAGAGGAATATGACTACAATATCTACCATAGATATAGATGAATATGACTACAATATCTACCATAGATATAGATGAATATGAGTACAATATCTACCATAGGTATAGAGGAATATGACTACAATATCTACCATAGATATAGATGAATATGACTACAATATCTACCATAGATATAGATGAATATGACTACAATATCTACCATAGATATAGATGAATATGACTATAATATCTACCATAGATATAGATGAATATGACTACAATATCTACCATAGATATAGAGGAATATGACTACAATATCTACCATAGATATAGAGGAATATGACAATAATATCTACCATAGATATAGAGGAATATGGCTACAATATCTACCATAGATATAGAGGAATATGACTACAATATCTACCATAGATATAGAGGAATATGACTACAATATCTACCATAGATATAGATGAATATGACTACAATATCTACCATAGGTATAGAGGAATATGACTACAATATCTACCATAGATATAGAGGAATATGACTACAATATCTACCATAGATATAGAGGAATATGACTACAATATCTACCATAGATATAGAGGAATATGGCTACAATATCTACCATAGATATAGATGAATATGACTACAATATCTACCATAGATATAGATGAATATGACTACAATATCTACCATAGATATAGAGGAATATGACTACAATATCTACCATAGATATAGATGAATATGACTACAATATCTACCATAGATATAGAGGAATATGGCTACAATATCTACCATAGATATAGATGAATATGACTACAATATCTACCATAGATATAGAGGAATATGACTACAATATCTACCATAGATATAGAAGAATATGACTACAATATCTACCATAGATATAGAGGAATATGACTACAATATATACCATAGATATAGATGAATATGACTACAATATCTACCATAGATATAGAGGAATATGACTACAATATCTACCATAGATATAGATGAATATGACTACAATATCTACCATAGATATAGAGGAATATGACTACAATATCTACCATAGATATAGATGAATATGACTACAATATCTACCATAGATAGATCAGCGTGGGAATCTGACCACAAACAACATAATATTGATTCACGGCTCCTCCAGTTGTAGCGGCATCAGCTGCAGCGGTGTAAGTGATGGACTGCAGCGTCAGTGTTTACACCTCATTCAGACGTCCATGTTGCCCGTACAGGTTCTGTCTGTGGTTTTCTCAGATACAACAGGTCCCTCTTTTTTTTCTAAATCCATTATGGCCTATGGGGCTGTTCACTTGCCTCTGATGTTCACAGACCGTGTGTCTATTTTTCTTAGGGTACGTGTCAATGTTCAGGATTGCATCAGGATTGTGTCAGGATTTTATGCAGGTAAAATCCTGACCAAATCCGCACCTGAGGTCACTGGGAGGCCACTTGCGTTGTCCTTGCGCTGTTTGCGCATTGTAAGGACATGCTGCGTTCTGAAAAGACACATGTCCGTTTCGCGGGTCTGCCGCCTGCGTCTTTTAATGCATAGTGGAGGTGGGATTTCATGAAATCCCCCCCACTATCCTGTAACATCTGGACGCTCTACGCAGCATCAAACACGCATCGTTTCCTGAACATGTGGGACAACCCTTAGACAACAACTTCCAAATCTGAGGATTGAAAAAGGCTTTGGACGGAAGTATTATTAACAAATTGGGGAGAACCCCAAATAAACGCTCACTACCAAGCCCTAAAATGTCACTTTTATCATATTAATGTTAAACATTGCTGTAGGGTCTAAGAACTGAGGTCCCGAATCTGCCTAAATGTGTTGTCAGTAAAGTGCTCGATTTCTTCTACTTCCTGGGTAACACCATGGAGGGGTAACTCTGATTTATGGAACTAGTCCCCCCAACATGTTTCACCGCATTTGTGACAACGTCAGGGGACAAGCCACAGTCCCACCCCAACGTTTAAATCTCCATTATATTTTATGAGGGGGCTGCATTATATTCTATGGGGGAGGGCTGTGTTATACTATATGACGTGAGCTATATTATGTTCTGTGGGGGGCTACATTATATTCTATGGGGGAGGGCTGTGTTATACTATATGAGGGGGCTGCATTATATTCTATGGGGGAGGGCTGTGTTGTACTATATGACGTGGGCTATATTATGTTCTATGGGGGGCTGCATTATATTCTATGGGGGAGGGCTGTGTTATACTATATGAGGGGGCTGCATTATATTCTATGGGGGAGGGCTGTGTTGTACTATATGACGTGGGCTATATTATGTTCTGTGGGGGGCTACATTATATTCTATGGGAGAGGGCTGTGTTATACTATATGAGGGGGCTGCATTATATTCTATGGGGGAGGGCTGTGTTAAACTATATGAGGGGGCTGCATTATATTCTATGGGGGAGGGCTGTGTTGTACTATATGACGTGGGCTATATTATGTTCTGTGGGGGGCTGCATTATATTCTATGGGGGAGGGCTGTGTTATACTATATGACGTGGGCTACATTATATTCTATGGGGGAGGGCTGTGTTATTCTTTATGAGGGGGCTGCATTATATTCTATGGGGGGCTACATTATACCCTATGAGGGGGCTGCGTTACACTATATGAGGGCTGAATTATATTCTATGAGGTGGGCTGCATTATATTCTATGAGGGGGGCTACCCCAACCCCTGCTATATCATTAAAACAGGTACTACCTTATATTATACCCTAATATTAGCATGTTTTACGGCACAATTGGTGGTCTTGTATTTATTTCTCTGTAGCTACATAGTGGGCCCCAAGAATGATTTTCTCTGGTGGGCCCAAGGTGCTCCAGTCCGACTGAGTCTGTATGAGGAGCGCAAAGAATCAACTCCGATCTACACACAACCATACGCTGAGGCCCCTGATCACGTGACCCCTGACTCCTCCCCCTGTGACCTCATCACAGGTCCTGTGCGCACAGAGCAGCCATAGATGTGGAGTGCGGCTCTGCAGGTGGAGGTATGTGGAGATTCCCCATTACCAGGGGCTGGCTGGCAGATTTTAGCCTGGAGGGTTAGCACAATGCTGTGGCCCATCTTAAGGCTTGGGTCTCCTGTAGTAGCCCCCCAATAATATAGCTTGTTTTTCTCCTCTTTCAGGATACATCGGGGGCTTATCTGCAGCATTACAGAATGCATTACAGAATGCCGTAGATAAGCCCCTGATGGCGGTGGTCGCAGTTTATACGGCCAAAATTAGGCGACAGATTCCCTTTAAATCAATAAATATCAGATAGACAATTTTAAGTGTTGTACCGAGCAAATGCACTAATAGACTGGCACAAACACCATTGTTGCATATATTCCTGTTAATACCATCTAATGCAGTCTGCTATTCAAAAAATGGCGTAATACAACCCCAAGGTATCTGTGTGCCTATATTATTAGCAGTGAAAGTGATACAGATATAACCGGAATACATGCAGGGAAGGCTCCACGGTGTGATGTCCGCATGGAGTGTACCTACATATCTGATCGGGGCAGGAGCCTGCAGGGTCCAGACAGCGGCACTATAAGGCCATGTGCACACGTGGCAGATTCACTCCTGGAAATTTCCGCCCAGATTCTTCCTCTCTTGCCAGAAAACACATGTAAGGCTCTGTGCACACGATGCGGAAAACGCTGCAGATCCGCAGCAGTTTCCCATGAGTTTACAGTTCAGTGTAAACCTATGGGAAACAAAACACGCTGTGCACATGGTGCGGAGAAAAACGCGCGGATACGCAGCGGTTTACATTCCGTAGCATGTCACTTCTTTCTGCGGATTCCACAGCGGTTTTACAGCTGCTCCTATAGAAAACCATAGTTGCAAAACCACAGTGAAATCCGCAGAAAAACCGCGGTAAATCTGCAGCAAAAACGCAGTGTTTTTGCCCTGCAGATTTATCAAATCCGCTGTGGACCATTATACGTGTGCACATAGCCTAAAAATCTACTTGGATTTGATGCGCATTTTCATGCGGCTTTCTCTGCAGATTTGTATGTGTTTTTGTAAGCTAAAGACATATTATTTAACAAAAAATAAAATAATTGTGATGTCAGTTCCTTCTCCAACCTCTTCTTTTACATACTCCATTGAAGACCATAATATCACATACCATGCACACACAAAACAAATCTAAGTGACTATATTATATATCTATGTGTACGCAGCGTCCATTCCGCAGCAAATACGCCACGTGTGCACATAGCCTAACACACTGCAGCGGCACTCCGGTATTTCATTACACTCCATGCAGATATCACATATTGGATCTTTATTTGGATGAGAGACTATGAGTAGTGGTGAGCATTCCGATACCGCAAGTATCGGGTATCGGCCGATACTTGCGGGTATCAGAATTCCGATACCGAGATCCGATACTTTTGTGGTATCGGGTATCGGGTATCGCAACAACATTAATGTAATAATGTGTAAAATAAAGAATTAAAATAAAAAATATTGCTATACTCACCTCTCCGACGCAGCCTGGCCCTCACCGAGGGAACCGGCAGCGTTCTTTGCTTAAAATGCGCGCGTTTCCTTCCTTCCGTGACGTCACGGCTTGTGATTGGTCGCGTGCCGCCCATGTGGCCGCGATGCGACCAATCACAAGCCGTGACGTCACGGGAGGCAGGAAACGCGCGCATTTTAAAATTACGTTCCGGCTTGTGATTGGTCGCGTCGCGGTCACGTCGCGATCACGCGACCAATCACAAGCCGGAACGTAATTTTAAAATCCTGAATGCCTAGAATTAGGCATTAAGGACCTTAAATTACGTCACGGCTTGCTGTGGTTGGTCGCGTCGCGGTCACATGGGCGGCACGCAACCAATCACAAGCCGTGTAGTAATTTTAAAATGCGCGCGTTTCCTGCCTCCCGTGACGTCACGGCTTGTGATTGGTCGCGTCGCCCATGTGACCGCGACGCGACCAATCACAAGCCGGAACGTAATTTTAAAATCCTGAATGCCTAGAATTAGGCATTAAGGACCTGAAAATTACGTCACGGCTTGCTGTGATTGGTCGCGTCGCGGCCACATGGGCGGCACGCGACCAATCACAAGCCGTGACGTCACGGAAGGAAGTAAACGCGCGCATTTTAAGCAAAGAACGCTGCCGGTTCCCTCGGTAAGGTCCAGGCTGCGTCGGAGAGGTGAGTATAGCAATATTTTTTATTTTAATTCTTTCTTTTACACATTAATATGGATCCCAGGGCCTGAAGGAGAGTTTCCTCTCCTTCAGACCCTGGGAACCATCAGGGATACCGTCCGATACTTGAGTCCCATTGACTTGTATTGGGATCGGGTATCGGTATTGGATTAGATCGATACTTTGCCGGTATCGGCCGATACTTTCCGATACCGATACTTTCAAGTATCGGACGGTATCGCTCAACACTAACTATGAGGAATTCATTGTCACAGAAGCAGATGGCCACAGACAGCACTCTACAGTAGTGTGTGCAGCCAGGATAGGGGATGTATGGACCTGGGTGGCCACTAACAGCACTCTACAGTAGTGTGTGCAGCCAGGATAGGGGATGTATGGTCGTGGGTGGCCACTAACAGCACTCTACAGCAGTGTGTGCAGCCAGGACAGGGGATGTATGGACATGGGTGGCCACTAACAGCACTATACAGCAGTGTGTGCAGCCCGTATAGGGGATGTATGGACCTGGGTGGCCACTAACAGCACTCTACAACAGTGTGTGCAGCCAGGACAGGGGATGTATGGACCTGGGTGGCCACTAAGAGCACTTTACAACAGTGTGTGCAGCCAGGATAGGGGATGTATCGACGTGGGTGGACACTAAGAGCACTTTACAGCAGTGTGTGCAGCCAGGATAGGGGATGTATGGACCTGGGTGGACACTAACAGCACTCTACAGCAGTGTGTGCAGCCCGTATAGGGGATATATGGACCTGGGTGGCCACTAACAGCACTCTACAACAGTGTGTGCAGCCAGGACAGGGGATGTATGGACCTGGGTGGCCACTAAGAGCACTTTACAGCAGTGTGTGCAGCCAGGATAGGGGATGTATGGACCTGGGTGGACACTAACAGCACTCTACAGCAGTGTGTGCAGCCAGGATAGGGGATGTATGGACCTGGTTGGCCACTAACAGCACTCTACAGCAGTGTGTGCAGCCAGGATAGGGGATGTATGGACCTGGGTGGCCACTAACAGCACTCTACAGCAGTGTGGGCAGCCAGGATAGGGGATGTATTGACGTGGGTGGCCACTAACAGCACTCTACAGCAGTGTGTGCAGCCAGAATAGGGGATGGATGGACCTGGGTGGCCACTAACAGCACTCTACAGCAGTGTGTGCAGCCAGAATAGGGGATGTATGGACATGGGTGGCCACTAACAGCACTCTACAGCAGTGTGTGCAGCCAGGATAGGGGATGTATGGACGTGGGTGGACACTAATGGCACTCTACAGCACTGTGTGCAGCCAGGAGAGGGGATGTATGGACCTGGGTGGCCACTAACAGCACTCTACAGCAGTGTGTGCAGCCAGGATAGGGGATTTATGGACCTGGGTGTCCACTAACAGCACTCTACAGCAGTGTGTGCAGCCAGGATAGGGGATGTATGGACGTGGGTGGCCACTAACAGCACTCTACAGCAGTGTGTGCAGCCAGTATAGGGGATGTATTGACGTGGGTGGCCACTAACAGCACTCTACAGCAGTGTGTGTAGCCAGGAGAGAGGATGTATGGACGTGGGTGGCCAGTAACAGCACTCTACAGCAGTGTGTGCAGCCAGGATAGGGGATGTATGGACGTGGGTGGACACTAATGGCACTCTACAGCACTGTGTGCAGCCAGGAGAGGGGATGTATGGACCTGGGTGGCCACTAACAGCACTCTACAGCAGTGTGTGCAGCCAGGATAGGGGATTTATGGACCTGGGTGTCCACTAACAGCACTCTACAGCTGTGTGTGCAGCCAGGATAGGGGATGTATGGACGTGGGTGGCCACTAACAGCACTCTACAGCAGTGTGTGCAGCCAGTATAGGGGATGTATTGACGTGGGTGGCCACTAACAGCACTCTACAGCAGTGTGTGCAGCCAGGATAGGGGATGTATGGACGTGGGTGGACACTAACAGCTAGGGTTGAGCGAAACGGGTCGACCATTTTCAGAAGTCGCCAACTTTTGGCAAAGTCGGGTTTCATGAAACCCGACCCGACCCCTGTGTGGGGTCGGCCATGAGGTCGGCGATCTTCTGAATCTGGTATCGGAATTCCGATACCGAGTTCCGATATGTTTGCGATATCGGAAATCGGTATCGGAATCCACATTTAAGTGTAAAATAAAGAATTAAAATAAAAAATATTGATATACTCACCTCTCCGACGCAGCCTGGACATCGCCGCTGTTAACCGGCATCTTCCGTTCCTAAGAATGGCGCTTGAAAGACCTTTCGATGACGTCACGGCTTGTGATTGGTCGCGGCGGCCCACGTGACCGCTCAGCGACCAATCACAAGCCGTGACGTAACTAACAGCACTCTACAGCAGTGTGTGCAGCCAGGATAGGGGATGTATGGACCTGGGTGGCCACTAATAGCACTCTACAGCAGTGTCTGCAGCCAGGACAGGGGATGTATGGACCTGGGTGGCCACTAATAGCACTCTACAGCAGTGTGTGCAGCCAGGACAGGGGATGTATGGACCTGGGTGGCCACTAACAGCACTCTCCAGCAGTGTGTGCAGCCAGGATAGGGGATGTATGGATGTGGGTGGCCACTAACAGCACTCTACAGCAGTGTGTGCAGGCAAGATAGGAGATGTATGGACCTGGGTGGCCACTAACAGCACTCTACAGCAGTGTGTGCAGCCAGGATAGGGGATGTATGGACGTGGGTGGCCACTAACAGCACTCTACAACAGTCTGTGCAGCCAGGATAAGAGATGTATGGACCTGGGTGGCCACTAACAGCACTCTACAGCAGTATGTGCAGCCAGGATAGGGGATGTATGGCCTGGGTGGCCACTAATAGAATTCTACAGCAGTGTGTGCAGCCAGGATAGGGGATGTATTGACGTGGGTGGCCACTGACAGCACTTTACAGCAGTATGTGCAGCCAGGATAGGGGATGTATGCACCTGGGTGGCCACTAATAGCACTCTACAGCAGTGTGTGCAGCCAGGATAGGGTATGTATGGATGTGGATGGCCACTAACAGCACTCTACAACAGTGTGTGCAGCCAGGATAGGGGATGTATAAACCTGGGTGGCCACTAACAGCACTCTACAGCACTGTGTGCATGCAAAATAGGGGATGTATAAACCTTAGGAACGGAAGATGCCGGTTACCAGCGGCGATGTCCAGGCTGCGTCGGAAAGGTGAGTATATCAATATTTTTTATTTTAATTCTTTATTTTACACTTAAATATGGATCCCAGGGCCTGAAGGAGAGTTTCCTCTCCTTCAGACCCTGGGAACTATAGTATCCCATTGCACTGCATTGGGTTTTGCGTTTTGGCCGACCCCGACCCCGACTTTTTTATAGGATCGGCCGATTTCACTCGACCCGACTTTTGAGAAAGTCGGGTTTCGTGAAACCCGACCCGATCCTATAAAAATAAAAGTCGCTCAACCCTACTAACAGCACTCTACAGCAGTGTGTGCAGCCAGGATAGGGGATGTATGGACCTGGGTGGCCACTAAGAGCACTCTACAACAGTGTGTAAAGCCAGGATAGGGGATGTATCGACGTGGGTGGACACTAACAGCACTCTACAGGAGTGTGTGCAGGCAGGATAGGGGATGTATCGACGTGGGTGGACACTAACAGCACTCTACAGCAGTGTGTGCAGCCAGGATAGGGGATGTATTGACGTGGGTGGCCACTAACAGCACTCTACAGCAGTGTGTGCAGCCAGAATAGGGGATGGATGGACCTGGGTGGCCACTAACAGCACTCTACAGCAGTGTGTGCAGCCAGGATAGGGGATGTATGGACCTGGGTGGCCACTAACCGCACTCTACAACAGTCTGTGCAGCCAGGATAGGGGATGTATGGACGTGGGTGGCCACTAACAGCACTCTACAGCATTGTGTGCAGCCAGGAGAGGGGATGTATGGACCTGGGTGGCCACTAACAGCACTCTACAGCAGTGTGTGCAGCCAGGATAGGGGATGTATGGACCTGGGTGGCCACTATTAGCACTCTAATCACAGTCCCTATGAGGAGGTAGGGCACTGGACTTGGGCTCATGAAATACATCCTGGTAATCCGACAAAAACTCAGGGACTTCAGAAGGAGTGGAAGAAGAAATTGACATCAAAGGAACATTACTATGTATCCCTTGACAACCCCAACTAGACACAGACATTGATTTCCAATCCAGTACTGGATTATGAACCTGTAACCGTGGTAAACCCAACACAGCAACATCATGTGTCATGGTTCCCAATGGCAAGGGAACGTAAGAAACATATAAGTAACGAACGAGCTCTCGGGTGATGGAAACTCGAGTTGACCGTGAGCTAAATCTACCACACAACTAACAGTAGCCAGGGAGCATACCTACGGCTTCCTATATGCCACGCGCCAGCCGGAGGACTAACTACGCCTGGTAGAGGAAGAAACAGACCTGGCTTACCTCTAGGGAAATACCCCAAAAGATGATAGCAGCCCCCCACATGTAATAACGGTGAATTAAGAGGAAAAGTGTTGTGAATTTGCTTTTTGCTCCCTCTAGTGGTTACTAGTTTTTTGACTCTGGTTTTTCTGTCATTCCTTTTTTCCACACCTGGGTCGTTAGTTAGGGGTGTTGCTATATAAGCTCCCTGGACCTTCAGTTCAATGCCTGGCAACGTAGTTATCAGAGCTAGTCTGCTGTGCTCTTGTCTACTGATCCTGGTTCCAGTTATATCAGCTAAGTCTGCCTTTTGCTTTTTGCTATTTGTTTTGGTTTTGTATTTTTGTCCAGCTTGTTCCTAATCTATATCCTGACCTTTGCTGGAAGCTCTAGGGGGCTGGTGTTCTCCCCCCGGACCGTTAGACGGTTCGGGGGTTCTTGAATTTCCAGTGTGGATTTTGATAGGGTTTTTGTTGACCATATAAGTTACCTTTCTTTATTCTGCTATCAGTAAGCGGGCCTCTCTGTGCTAAACCTGGTTCATTTCTGTGTTTGTCATTTCCTCTTACCTCACCGTCATTATTTGTGGGGGGCTTCTATCCAGCTTTGGGGTCCCCTTCTCTGGAGGCAAGAAAGGTCTTTGTTTTCCTCTACTAGGGGTAGCTAGATTCTCCGGCTGGCGCGTGTCATCTAGAATCAACGTAGGAATGATCCCCGGCTACTTCTAGTGTTGGCGTTAGGAGTAGATATATGGTCAACCCAGTTACCACTGCCCTATGAGCTGGATTTTTGTATTCTGCAGACTTCCACGTTCCTCTGAGACCCTCGCCATTGGGGTCATAACAGTTTGCCAGGCCCGTATTAAATGTTTAATGCATTGCAGAAGAGGGATTATAAGAAAGAAGATTCTGAGTTTTTTTTTTTTTTTCTTCTTCCCCTTTACCTCAGAGTGGCTATGCTTGCTGCAGACATGAATGTCCAGACCTTGATTACAAGTGTGGACCAGCTGGCTACTCGTGTGCAGGGCATACAAGACTATGTTATCAGAAATCCTAGGTCAGAACCTAAAATACCGATTCCTGAACTGTTTTCCGGAGACAGGTTTAAGTTTAGGAATTTCGTGAATAATTGTAAATTGTTTTTGTCCCTGAGACCCTGTTCATCTGGAGATTCTGCTCAGCAAGTAAAGATTGTTATTTCGTTCTTACGGGGCGACCCTCAGGATTGGGCTTTTTCGCTGGCGCCAGGAGATCCGGCATTGGCTGATATTGATGCGTTTTTTCTGGCGCTCGGTTTACTTTATGAGGAACCCAATCTTGAGATTCAGGCAGAAAAGGCCTTGCTGTCTATGTCTCAGGGGCAGGACGAGGCTGAAGTGTATTGCCAAAAATTTCGGAAATGGTCCGTGCTGACACATTGGAACGAGTGTGCACTGGCCGCTAATTTTAGAAATGGCCTTTCTGAAGCCATTAAGAATGTTATGGTGGGTTTTCCCATTCCCACAGGTCTGAATGATACTATGGCACTGGCTATTCAAATTGACCGGCGGTTGCGGGAGCGCAAAACCGCAAATTCCCTCATGGTGTTGTCTGAACAGACACCTAATTCGGTGCAATGTGATAGAAAAACCGCAAATTCCCTCATGGTGTTGTCTGAACAGACACCTGATTTAATGCAATGTGATAGAATCCTGACTAGAAATGAGCGGAAAATTCATAGACGCCGGAATGGCTTGTGCTACTACTGTGGTGATTCTACACATGTTATCTCAGCATGCTCTAAACGTATAGCTAAGGTTGTTAGTCCTGTCACCGTTGGTAATTTGCAACCTAAATTTATTCTGTCTGTAACTTTGATTTGCTCACTGTCATCTTATCCTGTCATGGCGTTTGTAGATTCAGGTGCCGCCCTGAGTCTCATGGATCTCTCATTTGCTAAGCGCTGTGGTTTTACTCTTGAACCATTAGAAAATCCTATTCCTCTTAGGGGTATTGATGCTACACCATTGGCAGCAAATAAACCGCAGTATTGGACACAGGTTACCATGTGCATGACTCCTGAACACCGCGAGGTGATACGTTTCCTGGTTTTACATAAAATGCATGATTTGGTTGTTTTAGGGCTGCCATGGTTACAGACCCATAATCCAGTCCTGGACTGGAAGGCTATGTCAGTCTCAAGTTGGGGCTGTCGTGGTATTCATGGGGATTCCCTGCCTGTGTCTATTGCTTCTTCTACGCCTTCGGAAGTTCCGGAGTATTTGTCTGATTATCAGGATGTCTTCAGTGAGTCTGAGTCCAGTGCACTGCCTCCTCATAGGGACTGTGACTGTGCTATAGATTTGATCCCAGGCAGTAAATTTCCTAAGGGAAGACTGTTTAATCTGTCGGTACCTGAACATACCGCTATGCGTTCATATATCAAGGAGTCTCTGGAGAAAGGACATATTCGTCCGTCTTCTTCCCCTCTTGGTGCGGGATTCTTTTTTGTGGCAAAAAAGGACGGATCTTTGAGACCTTGTATTGATTATCGGCTTTTAAATAAGATCACTGTCAAATTTCAGTATCCTTTACCGCTGTTGTCTGACTTGTTTGCCCGGATTAAGGGTGCCAAGTGGTTCACCAAGATAGACCTTCGTGGTGCGTACAACCTTGTGCGCATTAAGCAAGGTGATGAATGGAAAACCGCATTCAATACGCCCGAAGGTCATTTTGAGTACTTGGTGATGCCTTTTGGGCTCTCCAATGCGCCTTCAGTTTTTCAGTCCTTTATGCATGACATTTTCCGGAAGTATCTGGATAAATTTTTGATTGTTTATCTGGATGATATTTTGGTTTTTTCTGATAATTGGGATTCGCATGTGGAGCAGGTCAGGTTGGTCTTTAAAATTTTGCGTGAAAATTCTTTGTTTGTCAAGGGCTCAAAGTGTCTCTTTGGTGTACAGAAGGTTCCCTTTTTGGGGTTCATTTTTTCCCCTTCTGCTGTGGAGATGGACCCAGTCAAGGTCCGAGCTATTCTTGATTGGACTCAGCCCTCGTCAGTTAAGAGTCTTCAGAAGTTCTTGGGCTTCGCTAACTTCTACCGTCGTTTTATCGCTAATTTTTCTAGCATTGTGAAACCTTTGACGGATATGACCAAGAAGGGCTCCGATGTAGCTAACTGGGCTCCTGCTGCCGTGGAGGCTTTCCAGGAGTTGAAACGCCGGTTTACTTCGGCGCCTGTTTTGTGCCAGCCTGACGTCTCACTTCCCTTTCAGGTTGAGGTGGATGCTTCGGAGATTGGGGCAGGGGCCGTTTTGTCGCAGAGAGGTCCTGGTTGCTCTGTTATGAAACCTTGTGCCTTTTTCTCTAGGAAGTTTTCGCCTGCCGAGCGAAATTATGATGTGGGCAATCGGGAGTTGTTGGCCATGAAATGGGCATTTGAGGAGTGGCGTCATTGGCTCGAGGGTGCTAAGCATCGTGTGGTGGTCTTGACTGATCACAAAAATCTGATGTATCTTGAGTCTGCTAAACGCCTTAATCCGAGACAGGCCCGCTGGTCATTGTTTTTCTCCCGCTTTGATTTTGTTGTCTCGTATTTACCAGGTTCAAAGAATGTGAAGGCCGATGCTCTTTCTAGGAGCTTTGTGCCTGATGCTCCTGGAGTCGCGGATCCTGTTGGTATTCTTAAAGATGGAGTTATCTTGTCAGCTATTTCTCCGGATCTGCGACGTGTGTTGCAGAGATTTCAGGCTGATAGGCCTGAGTCTTGTCCACCTGACAGACTGTTTGTCCCGGATAAGTGGACCAGCAGAGTCATTTCCGAGGTTCATTCCTCGGTGTTGGCAGGTCACCCGGGAATTTTTGGCACCAGAGATCTGGTGGCCAGGTCCTTTTGGTGGCCTTCCTTGTCAAGGGATGTGCGGTCATTTGAGCAGTCCTGTGGGACTTGTGCTCGAGCTAAGCCTTGCTGTTCTCGTGCCAGCGGTTTGCTCTTGCCCTTGCCTGTCCCGAAGAGACCTTGGACACATATCTCCATGGATTTCATTTCTGATCTTCCGCTATCTCAGGGCATGTCCGTTATCTGGGTGATATGTGATCGCTTCTCCAAGATGGTCCATTTGGTTCCTTTGCCTAAGCTGCCTTCCTCTTCCGATCTGGTTCCTGTGTTTTTCCAGAACGTGGTTCGTTTGCACGGCATCCCTGAGAATATTGTGTCAGACAGAGGATCCCAGTTCGTTTCCAGGTTCTGGCGATCCTTTTGTAGTAGGATGGGCATTGATTTGTCGTTTTCGTCTGCTTTCCATCCTCAGACTAATGGACAGACGGAGCGAACCAATCAGACTTTGGAGGCTTATTTGAGGTGTTTTGTCTCTGCTGATCAGGACGATTGGGTGACATTCATGCCGTTGGCTGAGTTTGCCCTTAATAATCGGGCTAGTTCCGCCACCTTGGTTTCGCCTTTTTTCTGCAACTCTGGTTTCCATCCTCGCTTTTCTTCGGGTCATGTGGAGCCTTCTGACTGTCCTGGGGTGGATTCTGTGGTGGATAGGTTGCAGCAGATCTGGAATCATGTGGTGGACAACTTGAAGTTGTCACAGGAGAAGGCTCAGCGCTTTGCCAACCGCCGCCGCGGTGTGGGTCCCCGACTACGCGTTGGGGATTTGGTATGGCTTTCTTCCCGCTTTGTTCCTATGAAGGTCTCCTCTCCCAAATTTAAACCTCGTTTTATTGGGCCTTACAAGATATTGGAAATCCTTAATCCTGTATCTTTTCGTCTGGATCTTCCTGTGTCGTTTGCGATTCACAATGTATTTCATAGGTCCTTGTTGCGGCGGTACATTGTGCCTGTAGTTCCTTCTGCTGAGCCTCCTGCTCCGGTGTTGGTTGAGGGCGAGTTGGAGTACGTGGTGGAGAAGATCTTGGATTCTCGCCTCTCCAGGCGGAGGCTTCAGTACCTGGTCAAGTGGAAGGGCTATGGTCAGGAGGATAATTCCTGGGTGGTCGCCTCTGATGTTCATGCGGCCGATTTAGTTCGTGCCTTTCATGCCGCTCATCCTGATCGCCCTGGTGGTCGTGGTGAGGGTTCGGTGACCCCTCACTAAGGGGGGGGTACTGTTGTGAATTTGCTTTTTGCTCCCTCTAGTGGTTACTAGTTTTTTGACTCTGGTTTTTCTGTCATTCCTTTTATCCGCACCTGGGTCGTTAGTTAGGGGTGTTGCTATATAAGCTCCCTGGACTTTCAGTTCAATGCCTGGCAACGTAGTTATCAGAGCTAGTCTGCTGTGCTCTTGTCTACTGATCCTGGTTCCAGTTATATCAGCTAAGTCTGCCTTTTGCTTTTTGCTATTTGTTTTGGTTTTGTATTTTTGTCCAGCTTGTTCCTAATCTATATCCTGACCTTTGCTGGAAGCTCTAGGGGGCTGGTGTTCTCCCCCCGGACCGTTAGACGGTTCGGGGGTTCTTGAATTTCCAGTGTGGATTTTGATAGGGTTTTTGTTGACCATATAAGTTACCTTTCTTTATTCTGCTATCAGTAAGCGGGCCTCTCTGTGCTAAACCTGGTTCATTTCTGTGTTTGTCATTTCCTCTTACCTCACCGTCATTATTTGTGGGGGGCTTCTATCCAGCTTTGGGGTCCCCTTCTCTGGAGGCAAGAAAGGTCTTTGTTTTCCTCTACTAGGGGTAGCTAGATTCTCCGGCTGGCGCGTGTCATCTAGAATCAACGTAGGAATGATCCCCGGCTACTTCTAGTGTTGGCGTTAGGAGTAGATATATGGTCAACCCAGTTACCACTGCCCTATGAGCTGGATTTTTGTATTCTGCAGACTTCCACGTTCCTCTGAGACCCTCGCCATTGGGGTCATAACAGAAAAGACATACACAGTATGAAAGTAGATTTAGCAAAGAGAGGTCCACTTACTAGATAGCAGAAGGATACAAAAGAGGACTTCACGGTCAACTGAAAACCCTTTCAAAAACCATCCTGAAATTACTTTAAGACTCCTGTGTCAACTCATGACACAGGAGTGGCAATTTCAGCCCGCAAGAGCTTCCAGTTCCAGAGAATTACAAAAACTGCAAACTGGACAAAAGGTGCAAAACAAAAGGACAAAGTCCACTTAGCTGATCAGCAGACTAGTAGCAGGAACATGCAACCGAAGGCTCTGGTTACAATGATGACCGGCAAGGAAATGACTGGAGAGCAAGGCTAAATAGGAAACTCCCAAACACTGATGGAAGCAGGTGAACAGAAGAAGCAAAGTGCAAACAAGTCACCAGTACCACCAGCAACCACCAGGGGAGCCCAAAAAGCGGATACACAACAGTACCCTCCCCTTAAGGAGGGGGCACCGAACCCTCACAAGAACCGCCAGGGCGATCTGGATGAGCCCTATGAAAGGCACGAACCAAATCCGAGGAATGAACATCAGAGGCAGTTACCCAAGAATTATCTTCCTGACCATAGCCTTTCCATTCAACCAGATATTGAAGTCTCCGTCTGGAAATACGGGAGTCCAAGATCTTCTCTACGACGTACTCCAATTCACCCTCCACCAGCACAGGAGCAGGAGGTTCAGTAGAAGGAACCACCGGTACCTCATATCTCCGCAACAACGACCGATGGAACACATTATGGATAGCGAAAGATGCCGGGAGGTCCAAACGAAAGGAAACAGGGTTAAGAATCTCCAAAATCCTATAAGGACCGATGAACCGAGGCTTAAATTTGGGAGAAGAAACCCTCATAGGGACAAAACGGGAAGACAACCACACCAAGTCCCCAACGCGAAGGTGGGGACCAACACGACGACGACGGTTAGCAAACTGCTGAGTCCTCTCCTGGGACAATTCCAAATTATCCACCACTTGTCCCCAAATCCGATGCAACCGATCCACCACCGCATCCACTCCAGGACAATCCGAAGATTCAACCTGACCAGATGAAAAACGCGGATGAAACCCTGAATTGCAAAAGAAAGGAGAAACCAAAGTGGCAGAACTAGCCCGATTATTAAGAGCAAACTCCGCCAACGGCAGAAAGGCAACCCAATCATCCTGATCCGCAGACACAAAACACCTCAAATAAGTCTCCAAAGTTTGATTAGTTCGCTCCGTCTGGCCATTGGTCTGAGGATGGAATGCAGACGAAAAGGACAAATCAATGCCCAACCTGGCACAGACTGCCCGCCAAAATCTAGACACGAACTGGGTACCCCTGTCAGAAACGATGTTTTCCGGAATACCATGCAAGCGAACCACATTTTGAAAAAACAGAGGGACCAACTCAGATGAGGAAGGCAACTTAGGCAATGGCACCAAATGAACCATTTTAGAAAAACGGTCACACACCACCCAGATGACAGACATCTTCTGAGAAACAGGGAGATCCGAGATAAAGTCCATAGAGATGTGCGTCCAAGGCCTCTTCGGAATAGGCAAGGGCAACAACAACCCACTAGCCCTAGAACAACAAGGCTTGGCCCGAGCACACACATCGCAAGACTGCACAAAAACACGCACATCTTGAGACAGGGAAGGCCACCAGAAGGATCTAGCCACCAAATCTCTGGTGCCAAAAATTCCCGGATGACCTGCCAGAGTAGAAGAATGAACTTCCGAGATGACTCTAGTGGTCCACTCGTCAAGAACAAACAGTCTACCAGACGGACAACGATCAGGTCTATCCGCCTGAAATTCTTGCAAAGCACGTCGCAAATCTGGAGAGACAGCAGACAAAACCACTCCATCGTTAAGGACACCAGCAGGTTCAGAATTCCCAGGAGAGTCAGGCTCAAAACTCCTAGAAAGAGCATCTGCTTTCACATTCCTAGAACCCGGTAAGTACGAGACCACAAAATTAAACCGGGAAAAGAACAACGACCAACGTGCCTGTCTAGGATTCAGGCGCCTGGCAGACTCCAAATAAATTAAATTCTTGTGATCAGTCAAAACTACCACCTGATGTCTGGCACCCTCAAGCCAATGACGCCACTCCTCAAATGCCCACTTCATGGCCAAAAGTTCCCGATTACCAACATCATAGTTTCGCTCGGCGGCCGAAAATTTTCGCGAAAAGAACGCACAAGGTCTCATCCCTGAGCAGTCGGAACTTTTCTGCGACAAAACCGCCCCCGCTCCGATCTCGGAAGCATCGACCTCAACCTGAAAGGGAAGAGAAACATCAGGCTGGCGCAACACAGGGGCAGACAAAAAGCAGCGCTTAAGCTCCCGAAAGGCCTCCACGGCAGCAGGGGACCAATTGGCAACATCAGCACCCTTTTTAGTCAAATCCGTCAGAGGTTTAGCAACGCCAGAAAAACCAGCTATAAATCGACGATAAAAATTAGCAAAGCCCAAGAATTTCTGGAGACTCTTCAGAGAAGTAGGCTGCGTCCAGTCGTAAATAGCCCGAACCTTGACAGGGTCCATCTCAATAGAAGAAGGGGAAAAAATATACCCCAAAAATGAAATTTTTTGAACCCCAAAAACACACTTTGAACCCTTTACACACAAAGAATTCTCCCACAAAACCTGAAAAACCCTCCTGACCTGCTGAACATGAGACTCCCAGTCATCAGAAAAAATCAAAATATCATCCAAGTACACAATCATAAATTTATCCAAATATTCACGGAAAATATCATGCATTAAGGACTGAAAGACAGAAGGTGCATTAGAAAGGCCGAAAGGCATTACCAAATACTCAAAATGGCCCTCAGGCGTATTAAATGCGGTCTTCCACTCATCCCCCTGCTTAATTCGCACCAAATTATACGCCCCACGAAGATCAATCTTAGAGAACCACTTAGCCCCCCTTATGCGAGCAAACAAATCAGTCAGCAAAGGCAACGGATACTGATATTTGACTGTAATTTTATTCAGGAGACGATAATCAATACAAGGCCTCAGAGAGCCATCCTTTTTAGAGACAAAGAAAAAACCGGCTCCTAAAGGTGATGAAGAAGGACGAATATGTCCCTTTTCCAGGGACTCCTTAATATACTCGCGCATAGCAGCATGTTCAGGTACAGATAGGTTAAACAAACGACCCTTTGGAAATTTACTGCCAGGAATCAGATCTATGGCGCAATCACAATCCCTGTGAGGAGGGCGTGAACCAATCTTAGGCTCTTCAAAAATATCACGATAATCAGACAAAAATGCCGGAATCTCAGATGGAATAGATGACGAAATGGACACCATAGGAGTGTCCCCATGAGCCCCCCGACATCCCCAGCTTAACACAGACATAGCCTTCCAGTCAAGGACTGGGTTATGAGACTGTAACCATGGTAATCCAAGCACCAAAACATCATTTAAATTGTACAACACAAGGAAGCGAATCACCTCCTGATGGTCTGGAGTCATATGCATAGTCACTTGCGTCCAGAACTGTGGTTTATTACAAGCCAAAGGTGTAGAATCAATACCCTTCAGAGGTATAGGGACTTCCAGAGGCTCTAAATCAAACCCACAGCACCTGGCAAAGGACCAGTCCATAAGACTCAGAGCGGCGCCAGAGTCCACATAGGCATCCACGGTAATAACTGATAATGAACAAATCAAGGTTACAGACAAAATAAATTTGGACTGTAAAGTGCCAATTGAAATGGACTTGTCAACCTTCCTAGTACACTTAGAGCATGCCGATATAACATGAGCAGAATCACCACAATAGAAGCATAACCCATTTTTACGCCTATAATTCTGCCGCTCGCTTCTGGACATAACTCTGTCACATTGCATTTTCTCTGGCGTCTCTTCAGAAGATACCGCCAAATGGTGCACGGGTTTGTGCTCCCGCAAACGCCGATCAATCTGAATTGCCATTGTCATGGACTCATTCAGACCTGTAGGCGCAGGGAACCCGACCATAACATCTTTAACGGCATCAGAAAGGCCCTCTCTGAAATTTGCCGCTAAGGCGCACTCATTCCACTGAGTAAGCACAGACCACCTACGAAATTTTTGGCAGTATATCTCCGCTTCATCTTGCCCTTGAGATAGGGCTATCAAAGCTTTTTCAGCTTGAATCTCCAAATTAGGTTCCTCATAAAGCAACCCTAAAGCCAGGAAAAACGCATCCACATTGAGCAACGCAGGATCCCCTGGTGCCAATGAAAATGCCCAATTTTGAGGGTCACCTCGCAGCAAAGAGATTACAATCTTAACCTGCTGGACAGGATCTCCTGAGGAGTGAGGTCTGAGAGAAAGGAATAATTTACAATTATATTTGAAATTCAAAAACCGAGATCTATCTCCGGAAAACACCTCTGGTGTAGGGATTTTAGGTTCAGAAATAGGAGCATGTATAACAAAATCTTGTAAATTTTGAACCTTCGTAGCAAGATTATTTAAACCTGCAGCCAAACTCTGAGGATCCATCTTTAAACAGGTGAGCTCAGAGCCATTCAAGGATTATAAGGAGAGAAAGGCAAAGGCTGTAATTAAAGCTGAAATACAACAGATCCAACTATGGAGCAAGCATAGAGGAAAAAGGGAAAAAAAAAATAAAAAATTTACAGACTTCTTTTTCTCTCCTTTCTTCTGCCAATAAGTTTAACACAGGCCGGTCATACTGTCATGGTTCCCAATGGCAAGGGAACGTAAGAAACATATAAGTAACGAACGAGCTCTCGGGTGATGGAAACTCGAGTTGACCGTGAGCTAAATCTACCACACAACTAACAGTAGCCAGGGAGCATACCTACGGCTTCCTATATGCCACGCGCCAGCCGGAGGACTAACTACGCCTGGTAGAGGAAGAAACAGACCTGGCTTACCTCTAGGGAAATACCCCAAAAGATGATAGCAGCCCCCCACATGTAATAACGGTGAATTAAGAGGAAAAGACATACACAGTATGAAAGTAGATTTAGCAAAGAGAGGTCCACTTACTAGATAGCAGAAGGATACAAAAGAGAACTTCACGGTCAACTGAAAACCCTTTCAAAAACCATCCTGAAATTACTTTAAGACTCCTGTGTCAACTCATGACACAGGAGTGGCAATTTCAGCCCGCAAGAGCTTCCAGCTACAGAGAATTACAAAAACTGCAAACTGGACAAAAGGTACAAAACAAAAGGACAAAGTCCACTTAGCTGATCAGCAGACTAGTAGCAGGAACATGCAACCGAATGCTCTGGTTACAATGATGACCGGCAAGGAAATGACTGGAGAGCAAGGCTAAATAGGAAACTCCCAAACACTGATGGAAGCAGGTGAACAGAAGAAGCAAAGTGCAAACAAGTCACCAGTACCACCAGCAACCACCAGGGGAGCCCAAAAAGCGGATACACAACAATCATGCAAATTATGCAACAACAAAAAGCGAATATCTTCCTGATGTGCGGGAGCCATGTACATGGTCAACTGAGTCCAGTACTGAGGTTTATTCTTGGCCAATGGCGTAGCATCAATCCCCTTTAAGGGAATAGGGCTCTGCAAATTCTCCAAGGAAAAACCACAGCGCCTGGCAAACTCCAAGTCCATTAAGTTCAAGGCAGCACCAGAATCAACAAATGCCATAACAGAATAGGACGCAAATCAGGGTAATAGACAAGAGAAATTTAGGCTGTACAGTACTAATGGTGACAGACCTAGCGAACCTCTTAGTGCGCTTAGGACAATCAGAAATAGCATGCGTGGAGTCACCACAGTAAAAACACAGCCCATTCTGACGTCTGTGTTCTTGCCGTTCAGCTCTGGTCAAAGTCCTATCACATTGCATAGGCTCCGGCCTCCGCTCAGAGGACACTGCCAAATGGTGCACAACTTTGCGCTCGCGCAAACGCCGATCAATCTGAGTGGCCAAAGACATTGATTCATTCAGACCAGCAGGCGTGGGGAACCCCACCATAACATCTTTAAGAGCTTCAGAAAGACCCTTTCTGAAAATTGCTCCCAGGGCATACTCATTCCATTGTGTAAGCACAGACCACTTTCTAAACTTCTGGAAATATACCTCTGCTGCATCGTGACCCTGACATAGAGCCAGCAAGGTCTTTTCTGCCTGATCCACAAAATTAGGTTCATCATAAAGCAATCCGAGCGCTTGAAAAAATGCATCTACACTAAGCAATGCAGGATTTCCTGGCTCAAGGGAGAAAGCCCAGTCTTGCGGGTCACCACGCAAGAAAGAAATAATAATCTTCACTTGCTGAATGAGGTCACCAGAGGAGCGGGGTTTCAGAGCAAAAAACAATCTGCAATTATTTTTGAAATTCAAAAATTTAGATCTATCCCCAGAAAACAAATCAGGAATTGGAATTCTAGGCTCTAACATCGGATTCTGGACTACATAATCTTGAATACTTTGTACTCTTCCAGTGAGTTGATCCACACAAGAGGATAAACCTTGAATATCCATATCAACACCTGAGTCCTGAACCACCCCGAGGTTAAGGGGAAAAGAAAGACAAAACAAGCTGCAAAGAAAAAAAAAATTGACTCAGAACTTCTCTTATCCCTCTTTTGAGATGCATTAACACTTTGTGGGCCAGCTGTACTGTTATGGACCTGGTGGTTAGGAGCACTGTTATGGACCTGGTGGTTAGGAGCACCCGGAATGACCTGATAGTTAAAACGGAGATCTGAGACAAGCTCTGAGGAGGTGGTAACTCTACTGACCGCAAACCCTAATCCTATCACAAACACTAGAAATAGCCGTGGAGCGTTCCTAACTCTCCCTAGACGCCTCTTCACAGCCTAAGAGCTAACTACCCCTGAAGATAGAAATAGAAGCCTACCTTGCCTCAGAGAAATTCCCCAAAGGAAAGATAGCCCCCCACAAATATTGACTGTGAGTTGAGAGGAAAGTGACAAACACAGGAATGAAATCAGATTTTAGCAAAGGAGGCCGATTCTTCTCTAGATAGACAAAAGATAGGAAAGGGAACTGTGCGGTCAGTATTACAAACTACAAAAACCACGCAGAGTTTGCAAAAAGACCTCCACACCGACTCACGGTGTGGAGGTGCAACTCTGCACCCCCAGAGCTTCCAGCTAGCAAGGAAATATCATAATAGCAAGCTGGACTAGAAACATAGCATGTACTGAGAAATATACTCAAAACAAATGGACAACAAATGAACTAGCAGGGACTTAGCTTCTGCTGGAGTAGACAGGTCATCTGAGAAATCCAAGAGAGATCTGAACCAGTACTGAGACATTGACAGCTGGCATGAACTAACGACCATAGCAGAGTTAAATAGGAAAGCCAGCAGAAACAATAAGTGAGGGCAGCTGAGCAAGCCAACCTCAAAGATCAGCAGTTCCACTCAAAGCCACCAGAGGGTGTCCAAGGACAGAACTCACTAAAGTACCATTCACGACCACAGGAGGGAGTCCAAGAACGGAATTCACAACAGGGTGGCCACTAACAGCACTCTACATCAGTGTGTGCAGGCAAGATAGGGGATGTATGGATCTGGGTGGCCACTAACATCACTCTACAGCAGTGTGTGCAGCCAGGATAGGGGATGTATGGACATGGGTGGCCACTAACAGCACTCTACAGCACTGTGTGCAGGCAAGATAGGGGATGTATGGACCTGGGTGGCCACTAACAGCACTCTACAGCAGTGTGTGCAGCCAGGATAGGGGATGAATGGACCTGGGTGGCCATTAACAGCACTCTACAGCAGTGTGTACAGCCAGGATAGGGGATGTATGGACCTTGGTGGCCACTAACAGCACTCTACAGCAGTGTGTGCAGCCAGGATAGGGGATGTATGGACCTGGGTGGCCACTAACAGCACTCTACAGCAGTGTGTGCAGCCAGGATAGGGGATGTATGGACCTGGGTGGCCACTAACAGCACTCTACAGCAGTGTGTGCAGCCAGGATAGGGGATGTATGGACCTGGGTGGCCACTAACAGCACTCTACAGCAGTGTGTGCAGCCAGGATAGGGGATGTATGGACCTGGGTGGCCACTAACAGCACTCTACAGCAGTGTGTGCAGCCAGGATAGGGGATATATGGACATGGGTGGCCACTAACAGCACTCTACAGCAGTGTGTGCAGGCAGGATAGGGGATGTATGGACCTGGGTGGCCATTAACAGCACTCTACAGCAGTGTGTACAGCCAGGATAGGGGATGTATGGACCTGGGTGGCCATTAACAGCACTCTACAGCAGTGTGTACAGCCAGGATAGGGGATGTATGGACCTTGGTGGCCACTAACAGCACTCTACAGCAGTGTGTGCAGCCAGGATAGGGGATGTATGGACCTGGGTGGCCACTAACAGCACTCTACAGCAGTGTGTGCAGGCAAGATAGGGGATATATGGACCTGGGTGGCCACTAACAGCACTCTACAGCAGTGTGTGCAGCCAGGATAGGGGATGAATGGACCTGGGTGGCCATTAACAGCACTCTACAGCAGTGTGTACAGCCAGGATAGGGGATGTATGGACCTTGGTGGCCACTAACAGCACTCTACAGCAGTGTGTGCAGCCAGGATAGGGGATGTATGGACCTGGGTGGCCACTAACAGCACTCTACAGCAGTGTGTGCAGCCAGGATAGGGGATGTATGGACCTGGGTGGCCACTAACAGCACTCTACAGCAGTGTGTGCAGCCAGGATAGGGGATGTATGGACCTGGGTGGCCACTAACAGCACTCTACAGCAGTGTGTGCAGCCAGGATAGGGGATGTATGGACCTGGGTGGCCACTAACAGCACTCTACAGCAGTGTGTGCAGCCAGGATAGGGGATATATGGACATGGGTGGCCACTAACAGCACTCTACAGCAGTGTGTGCAGGCAAGATAGGGGATATATGGACCTGGGTGGCCACTAACAGCACTCTACAGCAGTGTGTGCAGCTAAGATAGGGGATGTATGGACCTGGGTTGGCGCTAACAGCACTCTACAGCAGTGTTTGCAGCCAGGATAGGGGATGTATGGACGTGGGTGGCCACTAACAGCACTCTACAGCAGTGTGTGCAGGCAAGATAGGGGATGTATGGACCTGGGTGGCCACTAACAGCACTCTACAGCAGTGTGTGCAGCCAGGATAGGGGATGTATGGACCTGGGTGGCCACTAATAGCACTCTACAGCAGTGTCTGCAGCCAGGATAGGGGATGTATGGACCTGGGTGGCCACTAATAGCACTCTACAGCAGTGTGTGCAGCCAGGACAGGGGATGTATGGACCTGGGTGGCCACTAACAGCACTCTCCAGCAGTGTGTGCAGCCAGGATAGGGGATGTATGGATGTGGGTGGCCACTAACAGCACTCTACAGCAGTGTGTGCAGGCAAGATAGGAGATGTATGGACCTTGGTGGCCACTAACAGCACTCTACAGCAGTGTGTGCAGCCAGGATAGGGGATGTATGGACGTGGGTGGCCACTAACAGCACTCTACAACAGTCTGTGCAGCCAGGATAAGAGGTGTATGGACCTGGGTGGCCACTAACAGCACTCTACAGCAGTATGTGCAGCCAGGATAGGGGATGTATGGCCTGGGTGGCCACTAATAGAATTCTACAGCAGTGTGTGCAGCCAGGATAGGGGATGTATTGACGTGGGTGGCCACTGACAGCACTTTACAGCAGTATGTGCAGCCAGGATAGGGGATGTATGCACCTGGGTGGCCACTAATAGCACTCTACAGCAGTGTGTGCAGCCAGGATAGGGTATGTATGGATGTGGATGGCCACTAACAGCACTCTACAACAGTGTGTGCAGCCAGGATAGGGGATGTATAAACCTGGGTGGCCACTAACAGCACTCTACAGCACTGTGTGCATGCAAAATAGGGGATGTATAAACCTGGGTGGCCACTAACAGCACTCAACAGCAGTGTGTGCAGCCTGGATAGGGGATGTATGGACGTGGGTGGACACTAACATCACTCTACAGCAGTGTGTGCAGCCAGGATAGGGGATGTATGGACCTGGGTGGCCACTAAGAGCACTTTACAACAGTGTGTGCAGCCAGGATAGGGGATGTATCGACGTGGGTGGACACTAACAGCACTCTACAGCAGTGTGGGCAGCCAGGATAGGGGATGTATCGACGTGGGTGGACACTAAGAGCACTCTACAGCAGTGTGTGCAGCCAGTATAGGGGATGGATTGACCTGGGTGGCCACTAATGGCACTCTACAGCAGTGTGTGCAGCCAGGAGAGGGGATGTATGGACGTGGGTGGCCACTAATGGCACTCTACAGCACTGTGTGCAGCCAGGAGAGGGGATGTATGGACCTGGGTGGCCACTAACAGCACTCTACAGCACTGTGTGCAGCCAGGATAGGGGATTTATGGACCTGGGTGGCCACTAACAGCACTCTACAGCAGTGTGTGCAGCCAGGATAGGGGATGTATGGACGTGTGTGGCCACTAACAGCACTCTACAGCAGTGTGTGCAGCCAGTATAGGGGATGTATTGACGTGGGTGGCCACTAACAGCACTCTACAGCAGTGTGTGCAGCCAGGATAGGGGATGTATGGACGTGGGTGGACACTAACAGCTAGGGTTGAGCAAAACGGGTCGACCATTTTCAGAAGTCGCCGACTTTTGGCAAAGTCGGGTTTCATGAAACCCGACCCGACCCCTGTGTGGGGTCGGCCATGAGGTCGGCGATCTTCTGAATCTGGTATCGGAATTCCGATACCGAGTTCCGATATGTTTGCGATATCGGAAATCGGTATTGGAATCCACATTTAAGTGTAAAATAAAGAATTAAAATAAAAAATATTGATATACTCACCTCTCCGACGCAGCCTGGACATCGCCACTGGTAACCGGCATCTTCCGTTCCTAAGAATGGCGCTTGAAAGACCTTTCGATGACGTCACGGCTTGTGATTGGTCACGGCGGCCCACGTGACCGCTCAGCGTCCAATCACAAGCCGTGACGTAATTCTCTCAGGTCCTAAATTCCTCATTCTAGGAATTTAGGCCATGAGAATTACGTCACGGCTTGTGATTGGTCGCTGAGCGGTCACGTGGGCCGCCGCGACCAATCACAAGCCGTGACGTCATCGAAAGGTCCTTCACGCGCTCATTCTTAAGAAGGAAGGCTGCCGGAAAGAAGCAGGGCGCGTACGAGGGTGAGTATATACCTAATAGGAATA
This sequence comes from Ranitomeya variabilis, assembly GCF_051348905.1. NCBI lineage: Eukaryota > Metazoa > Chordata > Amphibia > Anura > Dendrobatidae > Ranitomeya > Ranitomeya variabilis. Next base: position 775,284,911 of record NC_135235.1, on the reverse strand, counting down.
TACTCACCCTCGGCTTCTTTCCGGCAGCCTTCCTTCTTAAGAATGAGCGCGTGAAGGACCTTTCGATGACGTCACGGCTTGTGATTGGTCGCGGCGGCCCACGTGACCGCTCAGCGACCAATCACAAGCCGTGACGTAATTCTCATGGCCTAAATTCCTAGAATGAGGAATTTAGGACCTGAGAGAATTACGTCACGGCTTGTGATTGGTCGCTGAGCGGTCACGTGGGCCGCCGCGACCAATCACAAGCCGTGACGTCATCGAAAGGTCTTTCAAGCGCCATTCTTAGGAACGGAAGATGCCGGTTACCAGCGACGATGTCCAGGCTGTGTCGGAAAGGTGAGTATATCAATATTTTTTATTTTAATTCTTTATTTTACACTTAAATATGGATCCCAGGGCCTGAAGGAGAGTTTCCTCTCCTTCAGACCCTGGGAACTATAGTATCCCATTGCACTGCATTGGGTTTCGCGTTTCGGCCGACCCCGACCCCGACTTTTTTATAGGATCGGCCGATTTCACTCGACCCGACTTTTGAGAAAGTCGGGTTTCGTGAAACCCGACCCGATCCTATAAAAATAAAAGTCGCTCAACCCTACTAACAGCACTCTACAGCAGTGTGTGCAGCCAGGATAGGGGATGTATGGACCTGGGTGGCCACTAAGAGCACTCTACAACAGTGTGTGCAGCCAGGATAGGGGATGTATCGACGTGGGTGGACACTAACAGCACTCTACAGCAGTGTGTGCAGGCAGGATAGGGGATGTATCGACGTGGGTGGACACTAACAGCACTCTACAGCAGTGTGTGCAGCCAGGATAGGGGATGTATTGACGTGGGTGGCCACTAACAGCACTCTACAGCAGTGTGTGCAGCCAGAATAGGGGATGGATGGACCTGGGTGGCCACTAACAGCACTCTACAGCAGTGTGTGCAGCCAGGATAGGGGATGTATGGACCTGGGTGGCCACTAACCGCACTCTACAGCAGTCTGTGCAGCCAGGAGAGGGGATGTATGGACCTGGGTGGCCACTAACAGCACTCTACAGCAGTGTGTGCAGCCAGGATAGGGGATGTATGGACCTGGGTGGCCACTATTAGCACTCTAATAACAGTCCCTATGAGGAGGTAGGGCGCTGGACTTGGGCTCATCAAATACATCCTGGTAATCCGACAAAAACTCAGGGACTTCAGAAGGAGTGGAAGAAGAAATTGACATCAAAGGAACATCACTATGTATCCCTTGACAACCCCAACTAGACACAGACATTGATTTCCAATCCAGTACTGGATTATGAACCTGTAACCATGGTAAACCCAACACAACAACATCATGCAAATTATGCAACAACAAAAAGCGAATATCTTCCTGATGTGCGGGAGCCATGTACATGGTCAACTGAGTCCAGTACTGAGGTTTATTCTTGGCCAATGGCGTAGCATCAATCCCCTTTAAGGGAATAGGGCTCTGCAAATTCTCCAAGGAAAAACCACAGCGCCTGGCAAACTCCAAGTCCATTAAGTTCAAGGCAGCGCCAGAATCAACAAATGCCATAACAGAATAGGACGCAAATCAGGGTAATAGACAAGAGAAATTTAGGCTGTACAGTACTAATGGTGACAGACCTAGCGAACCTCTTAGTGCGCTTAGGACAATCAGAAATAGCATGCGTGGAGTCACCACAGTAAAAACACAGCCCATTCTGACGTCTGTGTTCTTGCCGTTCAGCTCTGGTCAAAGTCCTATCACATTGCATAGGCTCCGGCCTCCGCTCAGAGGACACTGCCAAATGGTGCACAACTTTGCGCTCGCGCAAACGCCGATCAATCTGAGTGGCCAAAGACATTGATTCATTCAGACCAGCAGGCGTGGGGAACCCCACCATAACATCTTTAAGAGCTTCAGAAAGACCCTTTCTGAAAATTGCTCCCAGGGCATACTCATTCCATTGTGTAAGCACAGACCACTTTCTAAACTTCTGGCAATATACCTCTGCTGCATCGTGACCCTGACATAGAGCCAGCAAGGTCTTTTCTGCCTGATCCACAAAATTAGGTTCATCATAAAGCAATCCGAGCGCTTGAAAAAATGCATCTACACTAAGCAATGCAGGATTTCCTGGCTCAAGGGAGAAAGCCCAGTCTTGCGGGTCACCACGCAAGAAAGAAATAATAATCTTCACTTGCTGAATGAGGTCACCAGAGGAGCGGGGTTTCAGAGCAAAAAACAATCTGCAATTATTTTTGAAATTCAAAAATTTAGATCTATCCCCAGAAAACAAATCAGGAATTGGAATTCTAGGCTCTAACATCGGATTCTGGACTACATAATCTTGAATACTTTGTACTCTTCCAGTGAGTTGATCCACACAAGAGGATAAACCTTGAATATCCATATCAACACCTGAGTCCTGAACCACCCCGAGGTTAAGGGGAAAAGAAAGACAAAACAAGCTGCAAAGAAAAAAAAAATTGACTCAGAACTTCTCTTATCCCTCTTTTGAGATGCATTAACACTTTGTGGGCCAGCTGTACTGTTATGGACCTGGTGGTTAGGAGCACTGTTATGGACCTGGTGGTTAGGAGCACCCGGAATGACCTGATAGTTAAAACGGAGATCTGAGACAAGCTCTGAGGAGGTGGTAACTCTACTGACCGCAAACCCTAATCCTATCACAAACACTAGAAATAGCCGTGGAGCGTTCCTAACTCTCCCTAGACGCCTCTTCACAGCCTAAGAGCTAACTACCCCTGAAGATAGAAATAGAAGCCTACCTTGCCTCAGAGAAATTCCCCAAAGGAAAGATAGCCCCCCACAAATATTGACTGTGAGTTGAGAGGAAAGTGACAAACACAGGAATGAAATCAGATTTTAGCAAAGGAGGCCGATTCTTCTCTAGATAGACAAAAGATAGGAAAGGGAACTGTGCGGTCAGTATTACAAACTACAAAAACCACGCAGAGTTTGCAAAAAGACCTCCACACCGACTCACGGTGTGGAGGTGCAACTCTGCACCCCCAGAGCTTCCAGCTAGCAAGGAAATATCATAATAGCAAGCTGGACTAGAAACATAGCATGTACTGAGAAATATACTCAAAACAAATGGACAACAAATGAACTAGCAGGGACTTAGCTTCTGCTGGAGTAGACAGGTCATCTGAGAAATCCAAGAGAGATCTGAACCAGTACTGAGACATTGACAGCTGGCATGAACTAACGACCATAGCAGAGTTAAATAGGAAAGCCAGCAGAAACAATAAGTGAGGGCAGCTGAGCAAGCCAACCTCAAAGATCAGCAGTTCCACTCAAAGCCACCAGAGGGTGTCCAAGGACAGAACTCACTAAAGTACCATTCACGACCACAGGAGGGAGTCCAAGAACGGAATTCACAACAGGGTGGCCACTAACAGCACTCTACATCAGTGTGTGCAGGCAAGATAGGGGATGTATGGATCTGGGTGGCCACTAACATCACTCTACAGCAGTGTGTGCAGCCAGGATAGGGGATGTATGGACGTGGGTGGCTACTAACAGCACTCTACAGCACTGTGTGCAGGCAAGATAGGGGATGTATGGACCTGGGTGGCCACTAACAGCACTCTACAGCAGTGTGTGCAGCCAGGATAGGGGATGTATGGACCTGGGTGGCCATTAACAGCACTCTACAGCAGTGTGTACAGCCAGGATAGGGGATGTATGGACCTTGGTGGCCACTAACAGCACTCTACAGCAGTGTGTGCAGCCAGAATAGGGGATGTATGGACCTGGGTGGCCACTAACAGCACTCTACAGCAGTGTGTGCAGCCAGGATAGGGGATGTATGGACCTGGGTGGCCACTAACAGCACTCTACAGCAGTGTGTGCAACCAGGATAGGGGATGTATGGACCTGGGTGGCCACTAACAGCACTCTACAGCAGTGTGTGCAGCCAGGATAGGGGATATATGGACATGGGTGGCCACTAACAGCACTCTACAGCAGTGTGCGCAGGCAAGATAGGGGATATATGGACCTGGGTGGCCACTAACAGCACTCTACAGCAGTGTGTGCAGCTAAGATAGGGGATGTATGGACCTGGGTTGGCGCTAACAGCACTCTACAGCAGTGTTTGCAGCCAGGATAGGGGATTGTTGTGAATTTGGATTTTGGGCTCCCCCGGTGGCTACTGGTGGAATTGAACTTGTGACATCATCTTCCCTGTTCACCTGTTCTGATTAGATCTGGGTGTCTCTATATAACCTGGCTTCTCTGTTAGATGCTTGCCGGTCAACAATGTTATCAGAAGCCTCTCTGTGCTTGTTCCTGCTCCCAGACATCTACTAGATAAGTTGGACATTCGTCCATGTTTTGTTTTTGTATTTTGGTTCCAGTTCACAGCTGCAGTTTCGTTACTGTGTCTGGAAAGCTCTTGTTGATCAGGAATTGCCACTCTGGTATTATGAGTTAATGCCAGAGTCCTAAAGTAATTTCTGGATGTGTTTTGTTAGGGTTTTCTACTGACCATGAAAGTATGCTTTCTGTCTTCTGCTATCTAGAAAGCGGACCTCAAATTTGCTGAAGCTGTTTTCCTGCTGCGTTTGTTGTTTCATCTCATATCACCGCCAATATATGTGGGGGGCTTCTGTCTCCTTTTGGACATTTCTCTAGAGGTGAGTCAGGTCTTATATTTCCCTCTGCTAGCATTATTTGGTTCTCCGGCCGGCGCTGGGCATATAGGGATAAAAAGTAGGACATGCTACCTGGCTACTTCTAGATGATGCGGTAGGTTTAGTTCATGGTCAGTACAGTTACATCTTCCAAGAGCTTGTTCCTATAGAGGCTTATGCTAGTTCTCTGGCCATGGAGATCATGACAGTTTGACCGGCCCACTAAAGGGTTAAAATCCTTGGCTGAGAAAGGAGAGAAATAAGAAGTCTGCTGAGAGTTTTTTTTTTTTTTTTTTTTCCTCTGTGCTCTTAATTGGATCACTTGCCAGTCTGTCTATGCTGCAGTCTTTCTTTTTTTTCTCTCTCCTTATAATCTTTGAATGGCTTTGTGTTCACCTGTTAATAATGGATCTTCAGAGTGTAACTGCAGGTTTGAATAATCTCACCACGAAAGTACAAAATTTGCAAGATTTTATTATTCATGCTCCGGTATCTGAGCCGAGAATTCCTTTGCCGGAATTCTTCTCAGGGAATAGATCTAGCTTTCAGAATTTTAGAAATAATTGTAAGCTATTTTTGTCCCTGAAATCTCGTTCTGCTGGAGACTCTGCACAGCAGGTTGGGATTGTGATTTCCTTGCTCCGCGGCGACCCTCAAGACTGGGCTTTTGCATTGGCACCAGGGGATCCTGCGTTGCGCAATGTGGATGCGTTTTTTTTGGCCTTGGGCTTGCTGTATGAGGAACCTCATTTGGAACTTCAGGCAGAAAAAACTTTGATGTCCCTATCGCAGGGGCAAGATGAAGCTGAAATTTACTGCCAAAGATTCCGTAAATGGTCTGTGCTTACTCAGTGGAATGAGTGTGCCTTGGCGGCTACTTTCAGAGAGGGTCTCTCTGATGCCATTAAGGATGTTATGGTGGGGTTCCCTGTGCCTGCGGGTCTGAATGAGTCCATGACAATGGCCATTCAGATCGATAGGCGTCTGCGGGAGCGCAAACCTGTGCACCATCTGGCGGTGTCCACTGAGAAGACGCCAGAAAACATGCAGTGTGATAGAATTCTGTCCAGAAGCGAGCGGCAGAATTTTAGACGGAAAAATGGGTTGTGTTTCTATTGTGGGGATTCTACTCATGTTATATCAGCGTGCTCTAAGCGTACTAAAAAGCTTGATAAATCCGTTTCCATTGGCACTTTACAGTCTAAATTTATTTTGTCTGTGACCCTGATTTGCTCTTTGTCATCTATTACTACTGACGCCTATATCGACTCTGGCGCCGCTTTGAGTCTTATGGATTGGTCCTTTGCCAATCATTGTGGGTATGATTTAGAGCCTTTGGAAACTCTTATTCCTCTGAAGGGGATTGACTCCACCCCATTGGCTAATAATAAACCACAATACTGGACACAAGTGACTATGTGTATTAATCCGGATCACCAGGAGACTATTCGTTTTCTAGTGCTGTATAATCTACATGAGGATTTGGTGCTGGGATTGCCATGGCTGCAGTCTCACAACCCAGTCCTTGACTGGAGAGCTATGTCTGTGTTGAGCTGGGGATGTAAGGGGACTCATGGGGACGTACCTTTGGTGTCCATTTCATCATCTATTCCCTCTGAAATCCCTGAGTTCCTGTCTGATTATCGTGACGTCTTTGAAGAACCCAAGCTGGGTTCACTACCTCCGCACCGTGAGTGCGATTGTGCTATAGATTTAATTCCGGGTAGTAAATACCCAAAGGGTCGTTTATTTAATCTGTCTGTGCCTGAACATACTGCTATGCGAGAATATATAAAGGAGTCCTTGGAAAAGGGACATATTCGTCCATCGTCATCTCCCTTAGGAGCCGGTTTTTTCTTTGTGTCAAAAAAAGACGGCTCTTTGAGACCATGTATTGATTATCGGCTTTTGAATAAAATCACGGTTAAATATCAATACCCATTGCCGTTGCTGACTGATTTGTTTGCTCGCATAAAGGGGGCCAAGTGGTTCTCTAAGATTGATCTCCGTGGGGCGTATAATTTGGTGCGGATCAGGCAGGGGGATGAGTGGAAAACCGCATTTAATACGCCCGAGGGCCACTTTGAGTATTTGGTGATGCCTTTTGGTCTTTCTAATGCCCCTTCAGTCTTCCAGTCCTTTATGCATGATATTTTCCGCGATTTTTTGGATAAATTTATGATAGTGTATCTGGATGATATTCTGATTTTTTCGGATGACTGGGACTCTCATGTCCGGCAAGTTAAGAGGGTTTTTCAGGTTTTGCGGTCTAATTCTCTGTGTGTCAAGGGTTCTAAGTGCGTTTTTGGGGTTCAGAGAATTTCCTTTTTGGGATATATTTTTTCTCCCTCTTCCATTGAGATGGATCCTGTCAAGGTTCAAGCTATTTGTGATTGGACGCAGCCCTCTTCTCTTAAAAGTCTTCAGAAATTTTTGGGCTTTGCCAACTTTTATCGTCGATTTATTTCTGGTTTTTCGGATGTCGTTAAGCCATTGACCGATTTGACTAGACAGGGTGCTGATGTTGCTAATTGGTCCCCTGATGCTGTGGAGGCCTTTCAGGAGCTTAAGCGCCGTTTTTCTTCTGCCCCTGTGTTGCGTCAGCCTGATGTGACTCTTCCTTTTCAGGTTGAGGTCGACGCTTCTGAGATCGGAGCTGGGGCAGTGTTGTCGCAGAAAAGTTCTGACTGCGCCGTGATGAGGCCTTGTGCCTTCTTTTCCCGTAAATTTTCGCCCGCTGAGCGGAATTATGATGTTGGGAATCGGGAGCTTTTGGCCATGAAGTGGGCGTTTGAGGAGTGGCGCCATTGGCTCGAGGGGGCCAGACATCAGGTGGTGGTATTGACTGACCACAAAAATTTGATTTATCTTGAGACCGCCAGGCGCCTGAATCCTAGACAGGCGCGCTGGTCATTATTTTTTTCTCGGTTTAATTTTGTGGTATCGTACCTACCAGGTTCTAAGAATGTTAAGGCGGATGCCCTTTCTAGGAGTTTTGAGCCTGATTCACCTGGCAACTCTGACCCCACAGGTATTCTTAAGGAGGGAGTTATCTTGTCAGCTGTTTCTCCAGACCTGCGGCGGGCCTTGCAGGAGTTTCAGGCGGATAGACCGGATCGTTGTCCGCCTGATAGGCTGTTTGTTCCTGATGATTGGACCAGTAAAGTCATCTCTGAGGTGCATTCTTCTGCGTTGGCAGGTCATCCTGGAATTTTTGGTACCAGGGATTTGGTGGCAAGATCCTTCTGGTGGCCTTCCCTGTCACGAGATGTGCGAGGCTTTGTGCAGTCTTGTGACGTTTGTGCTCGGGCCAAGCCTTGTTGTTCTCGGGCTAGTGGATTATTGTTGCCCTTGCCTATTCCTAAGAGGCCTTGGACACACATCTCGATGGATTTTATTTCAGATCTGCCTGTTTCTCAGAAGATGTCTGTCATCTGGGTGGTGTGTGACCGTTTTTCTAAGATGGTTCATTTGGTTCCCCTGCCCAAATTGCCTTCTTCTTCCGAGTTGGTGCCCCTGTTTTTTCAAAATGTTGTTCGTTTGCATGGTATTCCTGAGAATATCGTTTCTGACAGAGGAACCCAATTTGTGTCTAGATTTTGGCGGGCATTTTGTGCTAGGATGGGCATAGATTTGTCTTTTTCGTCTGCTTTTCACCCTCAGACTAATGGCCAGACCGAGCGGACTAATCAGACCCTGGAGACATATCTGAGGTGTTTTGTGTCTGCTGACCAGGATGATTGGGTTGCTTTTTTGCCATTGGCGGAGTTCGCCCTCAATAATCGGGCCAGCTCTGCCACCTTGGTTTCCCCGTTTTTCTGTAATTCGGGGTTCCATCCTCGATTTTCCTCCGGTCAGATGGAATCCTCGGATTGTCCTGGAGTGGATGCGGTGGTGGAGAGATTGCATCATATCTGGGGGCAGGTGATGGACAATTTAAAGTTGTCCCAGGAGAAGACTCAGCTTTTTGCCAACCGTCACCGTCGTGTTGGTCCTCGGCTTTGTGTTGGAGATTTGGTGTGGTTGTCTTCTCGTTTTGTCCCTATGAGGGTCTCATCTCCTAAGTTTAAGCCTCGGTTCATCGGTCCGTATAAAATATTGGAGATTCTTAACCCTGTTTCCTTCCGTTTGGACCTCCCTGCATCCTTTTCTATTCATAACGTTTTTCATCGGTCGTTATTGCGCAGGTATGAGGCACCGGTTGTGCCTTCCGTTGAGCCTCCTGCTCCGGTGTTGGTTGAGGGTGAGTTGGAGTACGTTGTGGAAAAAATCCTAGACTCCCGTGTTTCCAGACGGAGACTCCAGTATCTGGTCAAGTGGAAGGGATACGGCCAGGAGGATAATTCTTGGGTCACTGCATCTGATGTTCATGCCTCTGATCTGGTTCGTGCCTTTCATAGGGCCCATCCTGATCGCCCTGGTGGTTCTGGTGAGGGTTCGGTGCCCCCTCCTTGAGGGGGGGGTACTGTTGTGAATTTGGATTCTGGGCTCCCCCGGTGGCTACTGGTGGAATTGAACTTGTGACATCATCTTCCCTGTTCACCTGTTCTGATTAGATCTGGGTGTCGCTATATAACCTGGCTTCTCTGTTAGATGCTTGCCGGTCAACAATGTTATCAGAAGCCTCTCTGTGCTTGTTCCTGCTCCCAGACATCTACTAGATAAGTTGGACATTCGTCCATGTTTTGTTTTTGTATTTTGGTTCCAGTTCACAGCTGCAGTTTCGTTACTGTGTCTGGAAAGCTCTTGTTGATCAGGAATTGCCACTCTGGTATTATGAGTTAATGCCAGAGTCCTAAAGTAATTTCTGGATGTGTTTTGTTAGGGTTTTCTACTGACCATGAAAGTATGCTTTCTGTCTTCTGCTATCTAGAAAGCGGACCTCAAATTTGCTAAAACTATTTTCCTGCTGCGTTTGTTATTTCTTCTAAAATCACCGCCAATATATGTGGGGGGCTTCTGTCTCCTTTTGGACATTTCTCTAGAGGTGAGTCAGGTCTTATATTTCCCTCTGCTAGCATTATTTGGTTCTCCGGCCGGCGCTGGGCATATAGGGATAAAAAGTAGGACATGCTACCTGGCTACTTCTAGATGATGCGGTAGGTTTAGTTCATGGTCAGTACAGTTACATCTTCCAAGAGCTTGTTCCTATAGAGGCTTATGCTAGTTCTCTGGCCATGGAGATCATGACAGGGGATGTATGGACGTGGGTGGCCACTAACAGCACTCTACAGCAGTGTGTGCAGGCAAGATAGGGGATGTATGGACGTGGGTGGCCACTAACAGCACTCTACAGCAGTGTGTGCAGGCAAGATAGGGGATGTATGGACCTGGGTGGCCACTAACAGCACTCTCCAGCAGTGTGTGCAGCCAGGATAGGGGATGTATGGATGTGGGTGGCCACTAACAGCACTCTACAGCAGTGTGTGCAGGCAAGATAGGAGATGTATGGACCTTGGTGGCCACTAACAGCACTCTACAGCAGTGTGTGCAGCCAGGACAGGGGATGTATGGACCTGGGTGGCCACTAACAGCACTCTACAGCAGTGTGTGCAGCCAGGATAGGGGATGTATGGACGTGGGTGGCCACTAACAGCACTCTACAGCAGTGTGTGCAGGCAAGATAGGAGATGTATGGACCTTGGTGGCCACTAACAGCACTCTACAGCAGTGTGTGCAGCCAGGATAGGGGATGTATGGACGTGGGTGGCCACTAACAGCACTCTACAACAGTCTGTGCAGCCAGGATAAGAGATGTATGGACCTGGGTGGCCACTAACAGCACTCTACAGCAGTATGTGCAGCCAGGATAGGGGATGTATGGCCTGGGTGGCCACTAATAGAATTCTACAGCAGTGTGTGCAGCCAGGATAGGGGATGTATTGACGTGGGTGGCCACTGACAGCACTTTACAGCAGTATGTGCAGCCAGGATAGGGGATGTATGCACCTGGGTGGCCACTAATAGCACTCTACAGCAGTGTGTGCAGCCAGGATAGGGTATGTATGGACCTGGGTGGCCACTAACAGCACTGTACAGCAGTGTGTGCAGCCAGGATAGGGTATGTATGGACATGGGTGGCCACTAACAGCACTCTACAACAGTGTGTGCAGCCAGGATAGGGGATGTATAAACCTGGGTGGCCACTAACAGCACTCTACAGCACTGTGTGCATGCAAAATAGGGGATGTATAAACCTGGGTGGCCACTAACAGCACTCAACAGCAGTGTGTGCAGCCAGGAGAGGGGATGTATGGACGTGGGTGGACACTAACATCACTCTACAGCAGTGTGTGCAGCCAGGATAGGGGATGTATGGACCTGCGTGGCCACTAAGAGCACTTTACAACAGTGTGTGCAGCCAGGATAGGGGATGTATCGACGTGGGTGGACACTAACAGCACTCTACAGCAGTGTGGGCAGCCAGGATAGGGGATGTATCGACGTGGGTGGACACTAAGAGCACTCTACAGCAGTGTGTGCAGCCAGGATAGGGGATGTATTGACGTGGGTGGCCACTAACAGCACTCTACAGCAGTGTGTGCAGCCAGAATAGGGGATGGATGGACCTGGGTGGACACTAACAGCACTCTACAGCAGTGTGTGCAGCCAGTATAGGGGATGGATTGACCTGGTTGTCCACTAATGGCACTCTACAGCAGTGTGTGCAGCCAGGAGAGGGGATGTATGGACGTGGGTGGCCACTAATGGCACTCTACAGTAGTGTGTGCAGCCAGGAGAGGGGATGTATGGACCTGGGTGGCCACTAACAGCACTCTACAGCAGTGTGTGCAGCCAGGATAGGGGATGTATGGACCTGGGTGGCCACTAACAGCACTCTACAGCAGTGTGTGCAGCCAGGATAGGGGATATATGGACATGGGTGGCCACTAACAGCACTCTACAGCAGTGTGTGCAGGCAAGATAGGGGATATATGGACCTGGGTGGCCACTAACAGCACTCTACAGCAGTGTGTGCAGCCAGGATAGGGGATGTATGGACCTGGGTGGCCACTAATAGCACACTACAGCAGTGTCTGCAGCCAGGACAGGGGATGTATGGACCTGGGTGGCCACTAATAGCACTCTACAGCAGTGTGTGCAGCCAGGACAGGGGATGTATGGACCTGGGTGGCCACTAACAGCACTCTCCAGCAGTGTGTGCAGCCAGGATAGGGGATGTATGGATGTGGGTGGCCACTAACAGCACTCTACAGCAGTGTGTGCAGGCAAGATAGGAGATGTATGGACCTTGGTGGCCACTAACAGCACTCTACAGCAGTGAGTGCAGCCAGGATAGGGGATGTATGGACGTGGGTGGCCACTAACAGCACTCTACAGCAGTATGTGCCGCCAGGATAGGGGATGTATGGCCTGGGTGGCCACTAATAGAATTCTACAGCAGTGTGTGCAGCCAGGATAGGGGATGTATTGACGTGGGTGGCCACTGACAGCACTTTACAGCAGTATGTGCAGCCAGGATAGGGGATGTATGCACCTGAGTGGCCACTAATAGCACTCTACAGCAGTGTGTGCAGCCAGGATAGGGTATGTATGGACCTGGGTGGCCACTAACAGCACTGTACAGCAGTGTGTGCAGCCAGGATAGGGTATGTATGGACGTGGGTGGCCACTAACAGCACTCTACAGCACTGTGTGCATGCAAAATAGGGGATGTATAAACCTGGGTGGCCACTAACAGCACTCAACAGCAGTGTGTGCAGCCTGGATAGGGGATGTATGGACGTGGGTGGACACTAACATCACTCTACAGCAGTGTGTGCAGCCAGGATAGGGGATGTATGGACCTGGGTGGCCACTAAGAGCACTTTACAACAGTGTGTGCAGCCAGGATAGGGGATGTATCGACGTGGGTGGACACTAACAGCACTCTACAGCAGTGTGGGCAGCCAGGATAGGGGATGTATCGACGTGGGTGGACACTAAGAGCACTCTACAGCAGTGTGTGCAGCCAGGATAGGGGATGTATTGACGTGGGTGGCCACTAACAGCACTCTACAGCAGTGTGTGCAGCCGGAATAGGGGATGGATGGACCTGGGTGGACACTAACAGCACTCTACAGCAGTGTGTGCAGCCAGTATAGGGGATGGATTGACCTGGGTGGCCACTAATGGCACTCTACAGCAGTGTGTGCAGCCAGGAGAGGGGATGTATGGACGTGGGTGGCCACTAATGGCACTCTACAGCACTGTGTGCAGCCAGGAGAGGGGATGTATGGACCTGGGTGGCCACTAACAGCACTCTACAGCAGTGTGTGCAGCCAGGATAGGGGATTTATGGACCTGGGTGGCCACTAACAGCACTCTACAGCTGTGTGTGCAGCCAGGATAGGGGATGTATGGACGTGGGTGGCCACTAACAGCACTCTACAGCAGTGTGTGCAGCCAGTACAGGGGATGTATTGACGTGGGTGGCCACTAACATCACTCTACAGCAGTGTGTGCAGCCAGGATAGGGGATGTATGGACGTGGGTGGACACTAACAGCTAGGGTTGAGCGAAACGGGTCGACCATTTTCAGAAGTCGCCGACTTTTGGCAAAGTCGGGTTTCATGAAACCCGACCCGACCCCTGTGTGGGGTCGGCCATGAGGTCGGCGATCTTCTGAATCTGGTATCGGAATTCCGATACCGAGTTCCGATATGTTTGCGATATCGGAAATCGGTATCGGAATCCACATTTAAGTGTAAAATAAAGAATTAAAATAAAAAATATTGATATACTCACCTCTCCGACACAGCCTGGACATCGCCGCTGGTAACCGGCATCTTCCGTTCCTAAGAATGGCGCTTGAAAGACCTTTCGATGACGTCACGGCTTGTGATTGGTCACGGCGGCCCACGTGACCGCTCAGCGACCAATCACAAGCCGTGACGTAATTCTCTCAGGTCCTAAATTCCTCATTCTAGGAATTTAGGCCATGAGAATTACGTCACGGCTTGTGGTTGGTCGCTGAGCGGTCACGTGGGCCGCCGCGACCAATCACAAGCCGTGACGTCATCGAAAGGTCCTTCACGCGCTCATTCTTAAGAAGGAAGGCTGCCGGAAAGAAGCAGGGCGCGTACGAGGGTGAGTATATACCTAATAGGAATATACTCACCCTCGGCTTCTTTCCGGCAGCCTTCCTTCTTAAGAATGAGCGCGTGAAGGACCTTTCGATGACGTCACGGCTTGTGATTGGTCGCGGCGGCCCACGTGACCGCTCAGTGACCAATCACAAGCCGTGACGTAATTCTCATGGCCTAAATTCCTAGAATGAGGAATTTAGGACCTGAGAGAATTACGTCACGGCTTGTGATTGGTCGCTGAGCGGTCACGTGGGCCGCCGCGACCAATCACAAGCCGTGACGTCATCGAAAGGTCTTTCAAGCGCCATTCTTAGGAACGGAAGATGCCGGTTACCAGCGACGATGTCCAGGCTGCGTCGGAAAGGTGAGTATATCAATATTTTTTATTTTAATTCTTTATTTTACACTTAAATATGGATCCCAGGGCCTGAAGGAGAGTTTCCTCTCCTTCAGACCCTGGGAACTATAGTATCCCATTGCACTGCATTGGGTTTCGCGTTTCGGCCGACCCCGACCCCGACTTTTTTATAGGATCGGCCGATTTCACTCGACCCGACTTTTGAGAAAGTCGGGTTTCGTGAAACCCGACCCGATCCTATAAAAATAAAAGTCGCTCAACCCTACTAACAGCACTCTACAGCAGTGTGTGCAGCCAGGATAGGGGATGTATGGACCTGGGTGGCCACTAACAGCACTCTACAGCAGTGTGTGCAGGCAGGATAGGGGATGTATCGACGTGGGTGGACACTAACAGCACTCTACAGCAGTGTGTGCAGCCAGGATAGGGGATGTATTGACGTGGGTGGCCACTAACAGCACTCTACAGCAGTGTGTGCAGCCAGAATAGGGGATGGATGGACCTGGGTGGCCACTAACAGCACTCTACAGCAGTGTGTGCAGCCAGGATAGGGGATGTATGGACCTGGGTGGCCACTAACCGCACTCTACAGCAGTCTGTGCAGCCAGGATAGGGGATGTATGGACGTGGGTGGCCACTAACAGCACTCTACAGCATTGTGTGCAGCCAGGAGAGGGGATGTATGGACCTGGGTGGCCACTAACAGCACTCTACAGCAGTGTGTGCAGCCAGGATAGGGGATGTATGGACCTGGGTGGCCACTATTAGCACTCTAATAACAGTCCCTATGAGGAGGTAGGGCACTGGACTTGGACTCATCAAATACATCCTGGTAATCCGACAAAAACTCAGGGACTTCAGAAGGAGTGGAAGAAGAAATTGACATCAAAGGAACATCACTATGTATCCCTTGACAACCCCAACTAGACACAGACATTGATTTCCAATCCAGTACTGGATTATGAACCTGTAACCATGGTAAACCCAACACAACAACATCATGCAAATTATGCAACAACAAAAAGCGAATATCTTCCTGATGTGCGGGAGCCATGTACATGGTCAACTGAGTCCAGTACTGAGGTTTATTCTTGGCCAATGGCGTAGCATCAATCCCCTTTAAGGGAATAGGGCTCTGCAAATTCTCCAAGGAAAAACCACAGCGCCTGGCAAACTCCAAGTCCATTAAGTTCAAGGCAGCGCCAGAATCAACAAATGCCATAACAGAATAGGACGCAAATCAGGGTAATAGACAAGAGAAATTTAGGCTGTACAGTACTAATGGTGACAGACCTAGCGAACCTCTTAGTGCGCTTAGGACAATCAGAAATAGCATGCGTGGAGTCACCACAGTAAAAACACAGCCCATTCTGACGTCTGTGTTCTTGCCGTTCAGCTCTGGTCAAAGTCCTATCACATTGCATAGGCTCCGGCCTCCGCTCAGAGGACACTGCCAAATGGTGCACAACTTTGCGCTCGCGCAAACGCCGATCAATCTGAGTGGCCAAAGACATTGATTCATTCAGACCAGCAGGCGTGGGGAACCCCACCATAACATCTTTAAGAGCTTCAGAAAGACCCTTTCTGAAAATTGCTACCAGGGCATACTCATTCCATTGTGTAAGCACAGACCACTTTCTAAACTTCTGGCAATATACCTCTGCTGCATCGTGACCCTGACATAGAGCCAGCAAGGTCTTTTCTGCCTGATCCACAAAATTAGGTTCATCATAAAGCAATCCGAGCGCTTGAAAAAATGCATCTACACTAAGCAATGCAGGATTTCCTGGCTCAAGGGAGAAAGCCCAGTCTTGCGGGTCACCACGCAAGAAAGAAATAATAATCTTCACTTGCTGAATGAGGTCACCAGAGGAGCGGGGTTTCAGAGCAAAAAACAATCTGCAATTATTTTTGAAATTCAAAAATTTAGATCTATCCCCAGAAAACAAATCAGGAATTGGAATTCTAGGCTCTAACATCGGATTCTGGACTACATAATCTTGAATACTTTGTACCCTTCCAGTGAGTTGATCCACACAAGAGGATAAACCTTGAATATCCATATCAACACCTGAGTCCTGAACCACCCCGAGGTTAAGGGGAAAAGAAAGACAAAACAAGCTGCAAAGAAAAAAAAAATTGACTCAGAACTTCTCTTATCCCTCTTTTGAGATGCATTAACACTTTGTGGGCCAGCTGTACTGTTATGGACCTGGTGGTTAGGAGCACTGTTATGGACCTGGTGGTTAGGAGCACCCGGAATGACCTGATAGTTAAAACGGAGATCTGAGACAAGCTCTGAGGAGGTGGTAACTCTACTGACCGCAAACCCTAATCCTATCACAAACACTAGAAATAGCCGTGGAGCGTTCCTAACTCTCCCTAGACGCCTCTTCACAGCCTAAGAGCTAACTACCCCTGAAGATAGAAATAGAAGCCTACCTTGCCTCAGAGAAATTCCCCAAAGGAAAGATAGCCCCCCACAAATATTGACTGTGAGTTGAGAGGAAAGTGACAAACACAGGAATGAAATCAGATTTTAGCAAAGGAGGCCGATTCTTCTCTAGATAGACAAAAGATAGGAAAGGGAACTGTGCGGTCAGTATTACAAACTACAAAAACCACGCAGAGTTTGCAAAAAGACCTCCACACCGACTCACGGTGTGGAGGTGCAACTCTGCACCCCCAGAGCTTCCAGCTAGCAAGGAAATATCATAATAGCAAGCTGGACTAGAAACATAGCATGTACTGAGAAATATACTCAAAACAAATGGACAACAAATGAACTAGCAGGGACTTAGCTTCTGCTGGAGTAGACAGGTCATCTGAGAAATCCAAGAGAGATCTGAACCAGTACTGAGACATTGACAGCTGGCATGAACTAACGACCATAGCAGAGTTAAATAGGAAAGCCAGCAGAAACAATAAGTGAGGGCAGCTGAGCAAGCCAACCTCAAAGATCAGCAGTTCCACTCAAAGCCACCAGAGGGTGTCCAAGGACAGAACTCACTAAAGTACCATTCACGACCACAGGAGGGAGTCCAAGAACGGAATTCACAACAGGGTGGCCACTAACAGCACTCTACATCAGTGTGTGCAGGCAAGATAGGGGATGTATGGATCTGGGTGGCCACTAACATCACTCTACAGCAGTGTGTGCAGCCAGGATAGGGGATGTATGGACGTGGGTGGCCACTAACAGCACTCTACAGCACTGTGTGCAGGCAAGATAGGGGATGTATGGACCTGGGTGGCCACTAACAGCACTCTACAGCAGTGTGTGCAGCCAGGATAGGGGATGTATGGACCTGGGTGGCCATTAACAGCACTCTACAGCAGTGTGTACAGCCAGGATAGGGGATGTATGGACCTTGGTGGCCACTAACAGCACTCTACAGCAGTGTGTGCAGCCAGAATAGGGGATGTATGGACCTGGGTGGCCACTAACAGCACTCTACAGCAGTGTGTGCAGCCAGGATAGGGGATGTATGGACCTGGGTGGCCACTAACAGCACTCTACAGCAGTGTGTGCAACCAGGATAGGGGATGTATGGACCTGGGTGGCCACTAACAGCACTCTACAGCAGTGTGTGCAGCCAGGATAGGGGATATATGGACATGGGTGGCCACTAACAGCACTCTACAGCAGTGTGCGCAGGCAAGATAGGGGATATATGGACCTGGGTGGCCACTAACAGCACTCTACAGCAGTGTGTGCAGCTAAGATAGGGGATGTATGGACCTGGGTTGGCGCTAACAGCACTCTACAGCAGTGTTTGCAGCCAGGATAGGGGATGTATGGACGTGGGTGGCCACTAACAGCACTCTACAGCAGTGTGTGCAGGCAAGATAGGGGATGTATGGACGTGGGTGGCCACTAACAGCACTCTACAGCAGTGTGTGCAGGCAAGATAGGGGATGTATGGACCTGGGTGGCCACTAACAGCACTCTCCAGCAGTGTGTGCAGCCAGGATAGGGGATGTATGGATGTGGGTGGCCACTAACAGCACTCTACAGCAGTGTGTGCAGGCAAGATAGGAGATGTATGGACCTTGGTGGCCACTAACAGCACTCTACAGCAGTGTGTGCAGCCAGGACAGGGGATGTATGGACCTGGGTGGCCACTAACAGCACTCTACAGCAGTGTGTGCAGCCAGGATAGGGGATGTATGGACGTGGGTGGCCACTATCAGCACTCTACAGCAGTGTGTGCAGGCAAGATAGGAGATGTATGGACCTTGGGTGGCCACTAACAGCACTCTACAGCAGTGTGTGCAGCCAGGATAGGGGATGTATGGACGTGGGTGGCCACTAACAGCACTCTACAACAGTCTGTGCAGCCAGGATAAGAGATGTATGGACCTGGGTGGCCACTAACAGCACTCTACAGCAGTATGTGCAGCCAGGATAGGGGATGTATGGCCTGGGTGGCCACTAATAGAATTCTACAGCAGTGTGTGCAGCCAGGATTGGGGATGTATTGACGTGGGTGGCCACTGACAGCACTTTACAGCAGTATGTGCAGCCAGGATAGGGGATGTATGCACCTGGGTGGCCACTAATAGCACTCTACAGCAGTGTGTGCAGCCAGGATAGGGTATGTATGGACCTGGGTGGCCACTAACAGCACTGTACAGCAGTGTGTGCAGCCAGGATAGGGTATGTATGGACATGGGTGGCCACTAACAGCACTCTACAACAGTGTGTGCAGCCAGGATAGGGGATGTATAAACCTGGGTGGCCACTAACAGCACTCTACAGCACTGTGTGCATGCAAAATAGGGGATGTATAAACTTGGGTGGCCACTAACAGCACTCAACAGCAGTGTGTGCAGCCAGGAGAGGGGATGTATGGACGTGGGTGGACACTAACATCACTCTACAGCAGTGTGTGCAGCCAGGATAGGGGATGTATGGACCTGCGTGGCCACTAAGAGCACTTTACAACAGTGTGTGCAGCCAGGATAGGGGATGTATCGACGTGGGTGGACACTAACAGCACTCTGCAGCAGTGTGGGCAGCCAGGATAGGGGATGTATCGACGTGGGTGGACACTAAGAGCACTCTACAGCAGTGTGTGCAGCCAGGATAGGGGATGTATTGACGTGGGTGGCCACTAACAGCACTCTACAGCAGTGTGTGCAGCCAGAATAGGGGATGGATGGACCTGGGTGGACACTAACAGCACTCTACAGCAGTGTGTGCAGCCAGTATAGGGGATGGATTGACCTGGTTGTCCACTAATGGCACTCTACAGCAGTGTGTGCAGCCAGGAGAGGGGATGTATGGACGTGGGTGGCCACTAATGGCACTCTACAGCAGTGTGTGCAGCCAGGAGAGGGGATGTATGGACCTGGGTGGCCACTAACAGCACTCTACAGCAGTGTGTGCAGCCAGGATAGGGGATGTATGGACCTGGGTGGCCACTAACAGCACTCTACAGCAGTGTGTGCAGCCAGGATAGGGGATATATGGACATGGGTGGCCACTAACAGCACTCTACAGCAGTGTGTGCAGGCAAGATAGGGGATATATGGACCTGGGTGGCCACTAACAGCACTCTACAGCAGTGTGTGCAGCCAGGATAGGGGATGTATGGACCTGGGTGGCCACTAATAGCACACTACAGCAGTGTCTGCAGCCAGGACAGGGGATGTATGGACCTGGGTGGCCACTAATAGCACTCTACAGCAGTGTGTGCAGCCAGGACAGGGGATGTATGGACCTGGGTGGCCACTAACAGCACTCTCCAGCAGTGTGTGCAGCCAGGATAGGGGATGTATGGATGTGGGTGGCCACTAACAGCACTCTACAGCAGTGTGTGCAGGCAAGATAGGAGATGTATGGACCTTGGTGGCCACTAACAGCACTCTACAGCAGTGAGTGCAGCCAGGATAGGGGATGTATGGACGTGGGTGGCCACTAACAGCACTCTACAGCAGTATGTGCCGCCAGGATAGGGGATGTATGGCCTGGGTGGCCACTAATAGAATTCTACAGCAGTGTGTGCAGCCAGGATAGGGGATGTATTGACGTGGGTGGCCACTGACAGCACTTTACAGCAGTATGTGCAGCCAGGATAGGGGATGTATGCACCTGAGTGGCCACTAATAGCACTCTACAGCAGTGTGTGCAGCCAGGATAGGGTATGTATGGACCTGGGTGGCCACTAACAGCACTGTACAGCAGTGTGTGCAGCCAGGATAGGGTATGTATGGACGTGGGTGGCCACTAACAGCACTCTACAGCACTGTGTGCATGCAAAATAGGGGATGTATAAACCTGGGTGGCCACTAACAGCACTCAACAGCAGTGTGTGCAGCCTGGATAGGGGATGTATGGACGTGGGTGGACACTAACATCACTCTACAGCAGTGTGTGCAGCCAGGATAGGGGATGTATGGACCTGGGTGGCCACTAAGAGCACTTTACAACAGTGTGTGCAGCCAGGATAGGGGATGTATCGACGTGGGTGGACACTAACAGCACTCTACAGCAGTGTGGGCAGCCAGGATAGGGGATGTATCGACGTGGGTGGACACTAAGAGCACTCTACAGCAGTGTGTGCAGCCAGGATAGGGGATGTATTGACGTGGGTGGCCACTAACAGCACTCTACAGCAGTGTGTGCAGCCGGAATAGGGGATGGATGGACCTGGGTGGACACTAACAGCACTCTACAGCAGTGTGTGCAGCCAGTATAGGGGATGGATTGACCTGGGTGGCCACTAATGGCACTCTACAGCAGTGTGTGCAGCCAGGAGAGGGGATGTATGGACGTGGGTGGCCACTAATGGCACTCTACAGCACTGTGTGCAGCCAGGAGAGGGGATGTATGGACCTGGGTGGCCACTAACAGCACTCTACAGCAGTGTGTGCAGCCAGGATAGGGGATTTATGGACCTGGGTGGCCACTAACAGCACTCTACAACTGTGTGTGCAGCCAGGATAGGGGATGTATGGACGTGGGTGGCCACTAACAGCACTCTACAGCAGTGTGTGCAGCCAGTATAGGGGATGTATTGACGTGGGTGGCCACTAACATCACTCTACAGCAGTGTGTGCAGCCAGGATAGGGGATGTATGGACGTGGGTGGACACTAACAGCTAGGGTTGAGCGAAACGGGTCGACCATTTTCAGAAGTCGCCGACTTTTGGCAAAGTCGGGTTTCATGAAACCCGACCCGACCCCTGTGTGGGGTCGGCCATGAGGTCGGCGATCTTCTGAATCTGGTATCGGAATTCCGATACCGAGTTCCGATATGTTTGCGATATCGGAAATCGGTATCGGAATCCACATTTAAGTGTAAAATAAAGAATTAAAATAAAAAATATTGATATACTCACCTCTCCGACACAGCCTGGACATCGCCGCTGGTAACCGGCATCTTCCGTTCCTAAGAATGGCGCTTGAAAGACCTTTCGATGACGTCACGGCTTGTGATTGGTCACGGCGGCCCACGTGACCGCTCAGCGACCAATCACAAGCCGTGACGTAATTCTCTCAGGTCCTAAATTCCTCATTCTAGGAATTTAGGCCATGAGAATTACGTCACGGCTTGTGGTTGGTCGCTGAGCGGTCACGTGGGCCGCCGCGACCAATCACAAGCCGTGACGTCATCGAAAGGTCCTTCACGCGCTCATTCTTAAGAAGGAAGGCTGCCGGAAAGAAGCAGGGCGCGTACGAGGGTGAGTATATACCTAATAGGAATATACTCACCCTCGGCTTCTTTCCGGCAGCCTTCCTTCTTAAGAATGAGCGCGTGAAGGACCTTTCGATGACGTCACGGCTTGTGATTGGTCGCGGCGGCCCACGTGACCGCTCAGTGACCAATCACAAGCCGTGACGTAATTCTCATGGCCTAAATTCCTAGAATGAGGAATTTAGGACCTGAGAGAATTACGTCACGGCTTGTGATTGGTCGCTGAGCGGTCACGTGGGCCGCCGCGACCAATCACAAGCCGTGACGTCATCGAAAGGTCTTTCAAGCGCCATTCTTAGGAACGGAAGATGCCGGTTACCAGCGACGATGTCCAGGCTGCGTCGGAAAGGTGAGTATATCAATATTTTTTATTTTAATTCTTTATTTTACACTTAAATATGGATCCCAGGGCCTGAAGGAGAGTTTCCTCTCCTTCAGACCCTGGGAACTATAGTATCCCATTGCACTGCATTGGGTTTCGCGTTTCGGCCGACCCCGACCCCGACTTTTTTATAGGATCGGCCGATTTCACTCGACCCGACTTTTGAGAAAGTCGGGTTTCGTGAAACCCGACCCGATCCTATAAAAATAAAAGTCGCTCAACCCTACTAACAGCACTCTACAGCAGTGTGTGCAGCCAGGATAGGGGATGTATGGACCTGGGTGGCCACTAACAGCACTCTACAGCAGTGTGTGCAGGCAGGATAGGGGATGTATCGACGTGGGTGGACACTAACAGCACTCTACAGCAGTGTGTGCAGCCAGGATAGGGGATGTATTGACGTGGGTGGCCACTAACAGCACTCTACAGCAGTGTGTGCAGCCAGAATAGGGGATGGATGGACCTGGGTGGCCACTAACAGCACTCTACAGCAGTGTGTGCAGCCAGGATAGGGGATGTATGGACCTGGGTGGCCACTAACCGCACTCTACAGCAGTCTGTGCAGCCAGGATAGGGGATGTATGGACGTGGGTGGCCACTAACAGCACTCTACAGCATTGTGTGCAGCCAGGAGAGGGGATGTATGGACCTGGGTGGCCACTAACAGCACTCTACAGCAGTGTGTGCAGCCAGGATAGGGGATGTATGGACCTGGGTGGCCACTATTAGCACTCTAATAACAGTCCCTATGAGGAGGTAGGGCACTGGACTTGGACTCATCAAATACATCCTGGTAATCCGACAAAAACTCAGGGACTTCAGAAGGAGTGGAAGAAGAAATTGACATCAAAGGAACATCACTATGTATCCCTTGACAACCCCAACTAGACACAGACATTGATTTCCAATCCAGTACTGGATTATGAACCTGTAACCATGGTAAACCCAACACAACAACATCATGCAAATTATGCAACAACAAAAAGCGAATATCTTCCTGATGTGCGGGAGCCATGTACATGGTCAACTGAGTCCAGTACTGAGGTTTATTCTTGGCCAATGGCGTAGCATCAATCCCCTTTAAGGGAATAGGGCTCTGCAAATTCTCCAAGGAAAAACCACAGCGCCTGGCAAACTCCAAGTCCATTAAGTTCAAGGCAGCGCCAGAATCAACAAATGCCATAACAGAATAGGACGCAAATCAGGGTAATAGACAAGAGAAATTTAGGCTGTACAGTACTAATGGTGACAGACCTAGCGAACCTCTTAGTGCGCTTAGGACAATCAGAAATAGCATGCGTGGAGTCACCACAGTAAAAACACAGCCCATTCTGACGTCTGTGTTCTTGCCGTTCAGCTCTGGTCAAAGTCCTATCACATTGCATAGGCTCCGGCCTCCGCTCAGAGGACACTGCCAAATGGTGCACAACTTTGCGCTCGCGCAAACGCCGATCAATCTGAGTGGCCAAAGACATTGATTCATTCAGACCAGCAGGCGTGGGGAACCCCACCATAACATCTTTAAGAGCTTCAGAAAGACCCTTTCTGAAAATTGCTCCCAGGGCATACTCATTCCATTGTGTAAGCACAGACCACTTTCTAAACTTCTGGCAATATACCTCTGCTGCATCGTGACCCTGACATAGAGCCAGCAAGGTCTTTTCTGCCTGATCCACCAAATTAGGTTCATCATAAAGCAATCCGAGCGCTTGAAAAAATGCATCTACACTAAGCAATGCAGGATTTCCTGGCTCAAGGGAGAAAGCCCAGTCTTGCGGGTCACCACGCAAGAAAGAAATAATAATCTTCACTTGCTGAATGGGGTCACCAGAGGAGCGGGGTTTCAGTTCAAAAAACAATCTGCAATTATTTTTGAAATTCAAAAATTTAGATCTATCCCCAGAAAACAAATCAGGAATTGGAATTCTAGGCTCTAACATCGGATTCTGGACTACATAATCTTGAATACTTTGTACCCTTCCAGTGAGTTGATCCACACAAGAGGATAAACCTTGAATATCCATATCAACACCTGAGTCCTGAACCACCCCGAGGTTAAGGGGAAAAGAAAGACAAAACAAGCTGCAAAGAAAAAAAAAATTGACTCAGAACTTCTCTTATCCCTCTTTTGAGATGCATTAACACTTTGTGGGCCAGCTGTACTGTTATGGACCTGGTGGTTAGGAGCACTGTTATGGACCTGGTGGTTAGGAGCACCCGGAATGACCTGATAGTTAAAACGGAGATCTGAGACAAGCTCTGAGGAGGTGGTAACTCTACTGACCGCAAACCCTAATCCTATCACAAACACTAGAAATAGCCGTGGAGCGTTCCTATCTCTCCCTAGACGCCTCTTCACAGCCTAAGAGCTAACTACCCCTGAAGATAGAAATAGAAGCCTACCTTGCCTCAGAGAAATTCCCCAAAGGAAAGATAGCCCCCCACAAATATTGACTGTGAGTTGAGAGGAAAGTGACAAACACAGGAATGAAATCAGATTTTAGCAAAGGAGGCCGATTCTTCTCTAGATAGACAAAAGATAGGAAAGGGAACTGTGCGGTCAGTATTACAAACTACAAAAACCACGCAGAGTTTGCAAAAAGACCTCCACACCGACTCACGGTGTGGAGGTGCAACTCTGCACCCCCAGAGCTTCCAGCTAGCAAGGAAATATCATAATAGCAAGCTGGACTAGAAACATAGCATGTACTGAGAAATATACTCAAAACAAATGGACAACAAATGAACTAGCAGGGACTTAGCTTCTGCTGGAGTAGACAGGTCATCTGAGAAATCCAAGAGAGATCTGAACCAGTACTGAGACATTGACAGCTGGCATGAACTAACGACCATAGCAGAGTTAAATAGGAAAGCCAGCAGAAACAATAAGTGAGGGCAGCTGAGCAAGCCAACCTCAAAGATCAGCAGTTCCACTCAAAGCCACCAGAGGGTGTCCAAGGACAGAACTCACTAAAGTACCATTCACGACCACAGGAGGGAGTCCAAGAACAGAATTCACAACAGGGTGGCCACTAACAGCACTCTACATCAGTGTGTGCAGGCAAGATAGGGGATGTATGGATCTGGGTGGCCACTAACATCACTCTACAGCAGTGTGTGCAGCCAGGATAGGGGATGTATGGACGTGGGTGGCCACTAACAGCACTCTACAGCACTGTGTGCAGGCAAGATAGGGGATGTATGGACCTGGGTGGCCACTAACAGCACTCTACAGCAGTGTGTGCAGCCAGGATAGGGGATGTATGGACCTGGGTGGCCATTAACAGCACTCTACAGCAGTGTGTACAGCCAGGATAGGGGATGTATGGACCTTGGTGGCCACTAACAGCACTCTACAGCAGTGTGTGCAGCCAGGATAGGGGATGTATGGACCTGGGTGGCCACTAACAGCACTCTACAGCAGTGTGTGCAGCCAGGATAGGGGATGTATGGACCTGGGTGGCCACTAACAGCACTCTACAGCAGTGTGTGCAGCCAGGATAGGGGATATATGGACATGGGTGGCCACTAACAGCACTCTACAGCAGTGTGTGCAGGCAAGATAGGGGATATATGGACCTGGGTGGCCACTAACAGCACTCTACAGCAGTGTGTGCAGCTAAGATAGGGGATGTATGGACCTGGGTTGGCGCTAACAGCACTCTACAGCAGTGTTTGCAGCCAGGATAGGGGATGTATGGACGTGGGTGGCCACTAACAGCACTCTACAGCAGTGTGTGCAGGCAAGATAGGGGATATATGGACCTGGTTGGCCACTAACAGCACTCTACAGCAGTGTGTGCAGCCAGGATAGGGGATGTATGGACCTGGGTGTCCACTAACAGCACACTATAGCAGTTTGTGCAGCCAGTATTGGGGATGTATGGGCCTGGGTGGCCACTAACCGCATCTCTACAGCAGTGTGTGCAGCCAAAATAGGGAATGTATGGATGTGGGTGGCCACTGACAGCCCTCTACAGCACTATGTGCAGACAAGATAGGGGATGTATGGACTTGGGTGGCCACTAACAGCACTCTACAGCAGTATGTGCAGTCAGGATAGGGGATGTGTGTACGTGGGTGGCCACTAACAGCACTCTAAAGCAGTGTGTGCAGGCAAGATAGGGGATGTATGGACCAGGGAGGCCACTAACAGCATTCTACAGCAATGTGTGCAGCCAGGATAGGGGATGTATGGACGTGGGTGGCCACTAACAGCATTCTAAAGCAGTGTGTGCAGGCAAGATAGGGGATGTATGGACCAGGGAGGCCACTAACAGCATTCTACAGCAGTGTGTGCAGCCAGGATAGGGGATGTATGGATGTGGGTGGGTACTAACAGCATTCTACAGCAGTGTGTGCAGCCAGGAGAGGGGATGTATGGACCTGGTTGGCCACTAACAGAACTCTACAACAGTGTGCGCAGCCAGGATAGGGGATGTATGGACGTGGGTGGGCACAAACAGCACTCTACAGCATTGTGTGCAGCCAGGAGAGGGGATGTATGGACCTGGGTTGCCACTAACAGCACTCTACAGCAGTGTGTGCAGCCAGGTTAGGGGATGTATGGACGTGGGTGGGCACAAACAGCACTCTACAGCATTGTGTGCAGCCAGGAGAGGGGATGTATGGACCTGGGTGGCCACTAACCGCACTCTACAGCAGTGTGTGCAGCCAGGATAGGGGATGTATGGACGTGGGTGGCCACTAACAGCACTCTACAACAGTGTGTGCAGCCAGGATAGGGGATGTATGGACGTGGTGGCCACTAACAGCACTCTACAGCAGTGTGTGCAGGCAAGATAGGGGATGTATGGACCTGGGTGGCCACTGACAGCACTCTACAGCAGTATGTGCAGCCAGGATAAGGGATGTGTGTACGTTGGTGGCCATAACAGCACTCTACAGCAGTGTGTGCAGCCAGGATAGGGGATGTATGGACCTGGGTGGCCACTGACAGCACTGTACAATAGTGTGTGCAGCCAGGATAGGGGATGTATGGACCTGGGTGGCAACTAACAGCACTCTACAGCAGTGTGTGCAGCCAGGATAGGGGATGTATGGACCTGGGTGGCCACTAACAGCACTCTACAGCAGTGTGTGCAGCCAGGATAGGGGATGTATGGACCTGGGTGGCAACTAACAGCACTCTACAGCAGTGTGTGCAGCCAGGATAGGGGATGTATGGACGTGTGTGGCCACTAACAGCACTCTACAACAATGTGAGCAGCCAGGTTAGGGGATGTATGGAAGTGGGTGGCAACTAACAGCACTCTACAGCAGTGTGTGCAGCCAGGATAGTAGATGTATGGACCTGGGTGGCCACTAACAGCACTCTACAGCAGTGTGTGCAGCCAGGATAGGGGATGTATGGATGTGGTTGGCCACTAACAGCACTCTACAACCGTGTGTGCAGCCAGGATAGGGGATGTATGGACCTGTGTGGCCACTATCAGCTCTTACAGCAGTGTGTGCAGCCAGGATAGGGGATGTATGGACCTGGGTGGCAACTAACAGCACTCTACAGCAGTGTGTGCAGCCAGGATAGGGGATGTATGGACGCGGGTGGCCACTAACAGTGCTCTACAGCAGTGTGTGCAGGCAAGATAGGGGATGCATGGACGTGAGTGGCCACTAACAGCACTCTACAGCAGTGTGTGCAGCCAGGATAAGGGATGTATGGACGTGGGTGGCCACTAACAGCACTCTACAACAGTGTGTGCAGCCAGGACAGGGGATGTATGGACCTGGGTGGCCACTAATAGAATTCTACACCAGTGTGTGCAGCAATGATAGGAGATGTATGCACGTGGGTGGCCACTGAGATCACTCTACAGCAGTGTGTGCAGCCAGGATAGGGGATGTATGAATGTGGGTGGCCACTGACAGCACTCTACAGCAGTGTGTGCAGCCAGGAGAGGGGATGTATGGGCGTGGGTGGCCACTAACAGCACTCTACAGCAGTGTGTGCAGCCAGGATAGGGGATGTACAGGCGTGGGTGGCCACTAACAGCACTCTACAGCAGTGTTTGCAGCCAGGATAGGGGATGTATTGGCGTGGGTGGCCACTAACAGCACTCTACAGCAGTATGTGCAGCCAGGATAGGGGATGTGTGTACGTGGGTGGCCATAACAGCACTCTACAGCAGTGTGTGCAGGCAAGATAGGGGATGTATGGACCTGGGTGGCCACTAACAGCCCTCTACAGCAGTGTGTGCAGCCAGGATAGGGGATGTATGGACGTGGGTGGCCACTGACAGCACTCTACAGCAGTGTGTGCAGCCAGGATACGGGATGTATGGACCTGGGTGGCCACTAACAGCACTCTACAGCAGTGTGTGCAGCCAGAATAGGGGATGTGTGTACGTGGGTGGCCACTAACAGCACTCTACAGCAGTGTGTGCTGCCAGGATAGGTGATGTATGGATGTGGGTGGGCACTAACAGCACTCTACAGCATTGTGTGCAGCCAGGAGAGGGGATGTATGGACCTGGTTGGCCACTAACAGAACCCCACAGCAGTGTGTGCAGCCAGGATAGGGGATGTACGGATGTGGGTGGCCACTAACAGCACTCTACAGCAGTGTGTGTAGCCAGGAGAGAGGATGTATGGACGTGGGTGGCCAGTAACAGCACTCTACAGCAGTGTGTGCAGCCAGGATAGCGGATGTATGGACGTGGTTGGCCACTAACAGCACTCTACAGCAGTGTGTGCAGCCAGTATAGGGGATTTATGGACGTGGGTGGCCACTAACAGCACTCTACAGCATTGTGTGCAGCCAGGAGAGGGGATGTATGGACCTGGGTGGCCACTAACAGCACTCTACAGCAGTGTGTGCAGCCAGGATAAGGGATGTATGGACCTGGGTGGCCACTAACAGCACTCTTCAGCAGTGTGTGCAGCCAGGATAGGGGATGTATGGACCTGGGTGGCCACTAACAGCACTCTACAGTAGTGTGTGCAGCTAGGATAGTAGATGTATGGACCTGGGTGGCCACTAACAGCACTCTACAGCAGTTTGTGCAGCCAGGATAGGGGATGTATGGACGTGGGTGGCCACTAACAGCACTCTACAGCAGTGTGTGCAGCCAGGATAGGGGATGTATGGATGTGAGTGGCCACTAACAGCACTCTACAGCAGTGTGTGCAGCCAGGATAGGGGATGGATGGACGTGGGTGGACACTAACAGCACTCTACAGCAGTGTGTGCAGCCAGGATAGGGGATGTATGGACCTGGGTGGCCACTAACCGCACTCTACAGCAGTGTGTGCAGCTAGGATAGTAGATGTATGGACCTGGGTGGCCACTAACAGC
Organism: Ranitomeya variabilis; assembly: GCF_051348905.1. Classification (NCBI taxonomy): domain Eukaryota; kingdom Metazoa; phylum Chordata; class Amphibia; order Anura; family Dendrobatidae; genus Ranitomeya; species Ranitomeya variabilis. The sequence goes on along the minus strand of NC_135235.1, from coordinate 775,255,417 downwards.
ACTCTACAGCAGTTTGTGCAGCCAGGATAGGGGATGTATGGATGTGAGTGGCCACTAACAGCACTCTACAGCAGTGTGTGCAGCCAGGATAGGGGATGTATGGACCTGGTTGGCCACTTACCGCACTCTACAGCAGTGTGTGCAGCCAGGATAGGGGATGGATGGACGTGGGTGGCCACTAACAGCATTCTACAGCAGTGTGTGCAGCCAGGATAGGGGATATATGGAAGTGGGTGGCAACTAACAGCACTCTACAGCAGTGTGTGCAGCCAGGATAGTAGATGTATGGACCTGGGTGGCCACTAACAGCACTCTACAGCAGTGTGTGCAGCCAGGATGGGGATGTATGGATGTGGTTGGCCACTAACAGCACTCTACAACCGTGTGTGCAGCCAGGATAGGGGATGTATGGACCTGTGTGGCCACTATCAGCTCTTACAGCAGTGTGTGCAGCCAGGATAGGGGATGTATGGACCTGGGTGGCAACTAACAGCACTCTACAGCAGTGTGTGCAGCCAGGATAGGGGATGTATGGACGCGGGTGGCCACTAACAGTGCTCTACAGCAGTGTGTGCAGGCAAGATAGGGGATGCATGGACGTGAGTGGCCACTAACAGCACTCTACAGCAGTGTGTGCAGCCAGGATAAGGGATGTATGGACGTGGGTGGCCACTAACAGCACTCTACAACAGTGTGTGCAGCCAGGACAGGGGATGTATGGACCTGGGTGGCCACTAATAGAATTCTACACCAGTGTGTGCAGCAATGATAGGAGATGTATGCACGTGGGTGGCCACTGAGATCACTCTACAGCAGTGTGTGCAGCCAGGATAGGGGATGTATGAATGTGGGTGGCCACTGACAGCACTCTACAGCAGTGTGTGCAGCCAGGAGAGGGGATGTATGGGCGTGGGTGGCCACTAACAGCACTCTACAGCAGTGTGTGCAGCCAGGATAGGGGATGTACAGGCGTGGGTGGCCACTAACAGCACTCTACAGCAGTGTTTGCAGCCAGGATAGGGGATGTATTGGCGTGGGTGGCCACTAACAGCACTCTACAGCAGTATGTGCAGCCAGGATAGGGGATGTGTGTACGTGGGTGGCCATAACAGCACTCTACAGCAGTGTGTGCAGGCAAGATAGGGGATGTATGGACCTGGGTGGCCACTAACAGCCCTCTACAGCAGTGTGTGCAGCCAGGATAGGGGATGTATGGACGTGGGTGGCCACTGACAGCACTCTACAGCAGTGTGTGCAGCCAGGATACGGGATGTATGGACCTGGGTGGCCACTAACAGCACTCTACAGCAGTGTGTTCAGCCAGAATAGGGGATGTGTGTACGTGGGTGGCCACTAACAGCACTCTACAGCAGTGTGTGCTGCCAGGATAGGTGATGTATGGATGTGGGTGGGCACTAACAGCACTCTACAGCATTGTGTGCAGCCAGGAGAGGGGATGTATGGACCTGGTTGGCCACTAACAGAACCCCACAGCAGTGTGTGCAGCCAGGATAGGGGATGTACGGATGTGGGTGGCCACTAACAGCACTCTACAGCAGTGTGTGTAGCCAGGAGAGAGGATGTATGGACGTGGGTGGCCAGTAACAGCACTCTACAGCAGTGTGTGCAGCCAGGATAGCGGATGTATGGACGTGGTTGGCCACTAACAGCACTCTACAGCAGTGTGTGCAGCCAGTATAGGGGATTTATGGACGTGGGTGGCCACTAACAGCACTCTACAGCATTGTGTGCAGCCAGGAGAGGGGATGTATGGACCTGGGTGGCCACTAACAGCACTCTACAGCAGTGTGTGCAGCCAGGATAAGGGATGTATGGACCTGGGTGGCCACTAACAGCACTCTTCAGCAGTGTGTGCAGCCAGGATAGGGGATGTATGGACCTGGGTGGCCACTAACAGCACTCTACAGTAGTGTGTGCAGCTAGGATAGTAGATGTATGGACCTGGGTGGCCACTAACAGCACTCTACAGCAGTTTGTGCAGCCAGGATAGGGGATGTATGGACGTGGGTGGCCACTAACAGCACTCTACAGCAGTGTGTGCAGCCAGGATAGGGGATGTATGGATGTGAGTGGCCACTAACAGCACTCTACAGCAGTGTGTGCAGCCAGGATAGGGGATGGATGGACGTGGGTGGACACTAACAGCACTCTACAGCAGTGTGTGCAGCCAGGATAGGGGATGTATGGACCTGGGTGGCCACTAACCGCACTCTACAGCAGTGTGTGCAGCTAGGATAGTAGATGTATGGACCTGGGTGGCCACTAACAGCACTCTACAGCAGTTTGTGCAGCCAGGATAGGGGATGTATGGATGTGAGTGGCCACTAACAGCACTCTACAGCAGTGTGTGCAGCCAGGATAGGGGATGTATGGACCTGGTTGGCCACTTACCGCACTCTACAGCAGTGTGTGCAGCCAGGATAGGGGATGGATGGACGTGGGTGGCCACTAACAGCATTCTACAGCAGTGTGTGCAGCCAGGATAGGGGATATATGGACCTGGGTGGCCACTAACAGCACTCTACAGCAGTGTGTGCAGCCAGGATAGGGGATGTATGGACGTGGGTGGACACTGGACACTTAGTGATAGGCAATCCAGCTCTTTTTGGCCCAAAAAGCGTCTCTTCTTGCACATTGCGCTACTTTTCCCACTGTTATCACTCCAGTCCGTTCACTATAAAGCCTGGGCCTCATTATATGGCTGTGCAGGTGTCTAGTGGAGGCATTTTAGCCATTTTCTCAGACTGTAGCTCCTGGGATCAGGCCCTCCTAGTTTGTATCGCTGACTTGTGTTATTTTCTAATGTCTGATACTTGTACACGTCATTTCTACGTTAGTGCAGTGTATGTGGACTCACTGACACTGTTTATAGGATACATTGACCCTTTTATGGGGACATCCTGGCACTGTTTGGGTACTGTTAGTGGAACTCTGGCACTTTTATAGGGAGACCGTGGCAATGTTTATGGTGCATTCTGGCACTGAGTCTGGGTAGGTTGGTACAGCTTATGGGGACAATGGTACTCTTCATAGAGGCCCTTTGGCACTGTTTGTTCATGTGTACTGTCTGCCACTGTTTATGGGGGCACCCTGCCACTGTTTATGGGGGCATTCTGACACTGTTTATGGGGGCACCCTGGCACTGTTTATGGGGCACTCTGGTACAGTTTATGTGTACTCTCTGGCACTGCTTATGCGTACTGACACTTTATTGGGGCACTCTGGTACTGTTTGTGTACTGTCTGACACTGTCTATGGGGATAATATGACACTGGGGGGACAATATGGCACTGTTGCATTTCCCACCCTAGGCTTATACTTGAGTCATTAAGTTTTCCCAGTTTTTTGTGGCAAAGTTAGGGGGGTCAGCTTATACTCGAGTGTATACGGGTATGTGGAAATGCAGAAGTTGTAATATATGTTAAATTTTGCTTTTCCTGTTTACAGGTATAACAAATAAGTAAAGTCAATCGCCCTTTAAAGAGTAGCTAAACCTTTAAGCAAGTTTCCCTCTATTGTCTCCTCGGGCCTTGTTCTTATGACTTTACTTAGTCCTGCAGCAGTACAGCGCTCCTGGCTGCTGCATCGCACTCTGTCTCCCCAATGTCCACCAGATATTTCCTCTTGCTGGTGACGACATATGTAGTCACCCAAGATTGCACCAGAAGTGATCAGAGCCTTCCTTTCCTTATTGCTACTCAGATTTCAGAGGTAAGGAAGCCTCCGATTGGGGCTGATGCCATCTTGGGTGACTACACATCTAGACACTTTGCCAGAGAAAATATTGGGTGGATGTCAGGGAGACAGAGCGGGTGTGAATGGCAAGAACCATGGCTGATACCACAGTGTAGGAAGACAAAACTGGCAGGACTACGGTAAGTTCTAATGAGGGTGGGGAAGCCAATTGAGTTAAACTGGTGTGAAAGTTTAGCTATTCTTTCAAACACTTCTTGTAAAGCTAAGGCTGGGGGTCAGGGGGGTTTCATTCAGCTCCTCTGTCAAAAATAAGAGGCTGAATACAACAAAACAAAGACTTTTGCTTTCCCGATAACTGCACTAAGCTCCTCACAGGCCGAGCACAGCTACAGCATCTACTAGGAGCTAAGCCAGCCTCGGAGCGCTCTGACCGCCACGCACTTCTTTCTATCCAAAGACTGTAGGAGTGGAGAAAAACTATAAGGGAAATGGAGATACATTTATTCAAATATGTTTAGTATCATAGAATACCAATAATAATTTACACTAAATATTCCCGAAAGATGTAGGCTGTATCTAAAGAATAGAAGGACTGAAAACTCCCATGAGTGCCAAATGACTCAAACAAAGGAAAGAAGAACAGTGACACCCCGGTGTTGGGGTCTTAGTGTTCTTTCTTTTGTTTGAGGTACTTTGCACTCATGGGAATTTTCAGTCCTTCTATTCTTTAGATACAGCCTACATCTTTCGTGAATATTTATTGTAAATTATTATTGGTATTCTTTGTTATTAAACATTTGAATACATTTATATCTAGTCACATTAGTAATTTTCTTTGTTTTTTGTATAACTCAGTAACTCCGTCTAGATGTTAAAATGTACATGTTCTATTTATATTACAGGGACTTGCAGTCCTAAACTTTCAGGTTTCCATTGTTAAATATCTATTTCTGTAAGGTATTACTTTTACTTGTGTTTTTCACTGTACTAATAAGTAAGATTTATTTTTTTGATAATTGAATTGATTAAAAATGAGACCACATGAGGAGTTTTTGTTTAGTCTATGTACAGGCATTTTTAACCCCTTCACGACTGCCCATTGACTTTTGCCGACAGGACTAGCCAGGCCTTATTCCTCCGACATAGTTTTCACGTCGGGCGGGGGAATGGCAGCCCCATCGGCAATCGCGGGATCCCAGCTGTCTTACCGTCAGCTGGGATCACAACCCCCCAAAATTAAATATTTTAATATTTATTCCACACGATAAATGCCATACAAAATAGAAAAGCCATAGTTTCTATTTTTTTCACTGTTTGAGTCACAAAAAATAAGTCATAAAACTTGATCAAAAAATCGGATATACCCCTAAATGGTCCGAATAAAAACTACAACTCTTCCTGTAAAAAATGAGGCATCCCACAGCTCCGTAGTCAGACAAAAGTGCTATGGGGCTGCGCATGCAGCGAGGCAAAATCCTCTCTCATTAGTTAAAAAAAAAGTTTTTACTTTTTAAAAGTAGTAAAAAAAAAATAAAATTACATAAATTTGGAATCGGTGTGTCTGACCTGACCCGGAGAATAAAGTAATTCTGTTATTTTTACCGCACCGGAAATTAACTAAAAATTAAACTTAAAAAACATTAGCGTAATTAATTTTTTTTTTTAATTTTCCCTCTCCTAAAAAATAAATAAAAGATATACAAAACATTATATGCACCCCAAAGTGGTGCCAAGGAAAAATACAACTTGCTACGCAAAAAACAAGCCCCCCTACTTTCAAATTTGCCTTTTTTTATGGATTCTGATAGATATTCATTAGATCCGGTTTGATCAGCATAAATTAACGTTAGATCTCCTTCCGTTCTTGAGATATTGGGGGTGTCAGGTGGGGGGTTAGCTACGGGTTAGCCCCCCCCTACTTTGAAATTTGCAGTTTTTTTATGGATTCTGATAGATATTCGTTATATCCGTTTGAGCAGCGGCGAGTTCGGCGGGGCCAGTTGTGTGCAGCATCAGGACTTCACTGGCGATGTGACGCGGCGGGGAATGGGGACAGAGTGCTGCGATGATTGTGAAGAGGCGGGCCTGTAGGCATCACGGGGGACGAGAATGACTCACTGACCGAACTTTCAGATTGTCCCACTCACTCACCACCTCCTCACTTCACTCTCTCTTTGTTGGTCTCCCCCAATGCTCTGTCCTTGGACCCCTCCTCTACTCGATCTACACCTCAGGACTCACTGCTCAAATGGATCTAAAGAATATCAGAATCCATCCAAAAAACTGCAAATTTCAAAGTAGGGGGGGTGCTAACCCGTAGCTAACCCCCCACCTGACACCCCCAATATCTTGGGAACGAAAGGAGATCTAACGTTAATTTTTGCTGATCAAACCGGATCTAACGAATATCAATCAGAATCAATCCAAAAAACTGCAAATTTCAAAGTAGGGGGGCTAGCTACGGGTTAGCCCCCCTTGAAAAAGATTGGAAATATCTCATTTTGTAGGGGAGATCTAATGTTAGTTTTGGTTGATCACACCTCATGGCTTATAGGACCCGGCTTGTCCGGATGGCGATGATGAAAAAACCTGACCAGCCGATCCGCATGAATGTCCGAGGCTGGTACCCAGGACCTCTCCTCAGGCCCATAAGCACGCCAGTGTACCAAGTACTGTAAAGTGCAGCACACCACACGAGAGTCAACCACCCTGGAGACTTCAAATTCCAGGTTACCATCCACCAAGACTGGAGATGGCATAGGCGCCGCATCCACAGAACCCACCACCTTCTTCAGAAGAGACCTGTGGAACACGTTGTGTATCTTATACACCATAGGAAGCTCCAGTAGGTACGCTACTGGGTTAATGACGGCGGTGACCCTAAATGGACCAATTAACCTAGGACCCAATTTAAGGGATGGTATCTTGAGTCTTATGTTTTTTGTGGATAACCACACCCAGTCATCCACACTCAGGTCCGGACCTGGCACACGCCTGTCAGCCACACGTTTGTACCTAGCACCCACACTCAACAGGCGCTGTTTCACTCTCCTCCAGACTGATGACAATTGTGTTCCTAACTGGTCTTCCTCCGGAACGCCGGAAGAGCCCCTCTGACTCAAAGTACAAAACTGAGGATGTAGCCCATAAACACAAAAAAACGGAGACTCCCCAGACGACTCCTGGCGGTGATTATTGATGCCAAAGGAAGGAATGTCAACCACTCCTCCTGGTTATCAGAGACAAAGCAGCGTAAGTACTGCTCCAAATTTTGGTTCATGCGCTCGGTCTGACCATTTGACTGGGGATGAAACGCAGACGAATGAGACAACTTGATCCCCAGCCGTGAGCAAAATGCTTTCCAAAATTTTGCTACAAACTGAGTACCCCTATCTGACACAATGTCAGACGGAACTCCATGAAGCCTGACCACCTCCTTCACAAACACCTGAGCAAGAGTCTTAGCGTTAGGTAAAGAAGGCAAAGACCCAAAGCGCGACATTTTTGAAAACCGATCAACAATCACCAAAATGACCGTGTTCCCAGCTGAGGGAGGCAAATCAGTGATGAAATCCATGGAGATTTCTGTCCATGGCTTACTAGGTACCTCGAGAGGAAGTAGTGTGCCAACAGGACGGGAGCGGGGCGTCTTAGCCCTAGCGCACGTGGTACAAGCTGACACATATGAGACTGGAGCGCCCCCACACCGCCGCAGGGCCGAGGGGTACCCGGCGCCGGGTCTCTGAGAGTCTGAGTTCAGTTCTGGGGTTGTCACGGTGGCTAGACCCGGTCCGTGGCCCTGTCTGTCAGTGGGGGACGTCCAGTGCAATGAGTGGTGGTGTAGCGGTGCAGTTGTGGGGTGCAGGTCGCGGTAAATAACGAGGACACCAGGTTGCAGTCTCTTTACCTCTTTACTGGAGATCTCTGAGTCCTCAGTCCAGAATATGGTTCACCAGGCTGCGCAAGTCCGGTCGGTCCAATGGCACCTCCAGAGTTCACTTCACAGGTGGAAATCAGTGCCTTCCTTCTTAGCGCTATGTGTTGTAGTCCTTCCCTGCTATGCTTACGGAAAGTACCCCACAACTGTTGTGTCTGTTTCTTAAGTTCCCTCACAACAACTCGATTAACTGATCTTCTGCTAATCATCCGTCCCTTCCTGATGTTACAGTAAGAACGGCACCCGTTTGTCGGGTAGGCCTGGAGTTCTTCCGGGACCCTAGAGACGCCCCTCTCCCGCAATTGCCTCCCAAGACTTCATAGGTGATTTAGGTGAGACAGCCCGCCTTAGACTGACTGTCCTGCCGCTGTTTAGAGTATTGCTTGAAGCTGTCTATTGAAATACTCCCTCGGCGTTCCGGCCACCGGTAGTGCGCCTCAGTAGGATGTTGCCCTCTTCTCACAGCATCACCCCTACTGGTATTCTCCTATTGCTTCGACTTCGTTTCTCACTCAGCACAATATATCTCTCTTCTAGTCCTTCCTTAGGGCACCGCCGCTTCTCAGTGCAGGCACGGTCCCGTTACTTTCTTCCTTGTAGCCAGGTCTCCATCAGGGTCCCAAACCTGACAGAGGCCCTACCGAATCTTCCCCTGCAACACCCTCTGCCACAAGGTGTTGCCTGGTTCCCATCCAGTCAGCTTTCTCCGCTCACTTCCTGCCTGACCCCCAGTTTACCCACTATGGTGGGGAGTGGCCTAATGAATAGCACCCTTAGCTCCCCCCGGAGGCCCAGCTGTGAGATGTATTGGTGACTGTGATACCTGATCAGATGAACTCCTTCAGTGCCATCGGACGCACCATGGCTCCCCATAGTGGCGGAGCCACAGTACTGCAACGACCAGGACTCTGGGGCGCTGCAAGACCACGTCCTGTCGGATCTTGGGCCACCAAAACCGACGTGACACCAACTCCAAGGTACCTCTAACCCCTGGGTGGCCAGCCGGAACAGCATCATGATGCTCCGCCAAAACCTTTAAGCGGAGATGAAGCGGTACAAAAGATTTGTTGATGGGAAGCTCAGATGGTACCTCCTCCTGAGCCTCGGCAATCTTAGCCTCAACCTCAGTAGTGAGAGCCGAAACCACAACACCCTTTTGGAGGATGGGTACTGGATCCTCCCGAGGTTCTCCCCCCGGAAAACACCTGGATAGAGCATCCGCCTTAGTGTTTTTAGACCCCGGTCTGTAAGTGACAACAAAATTGAACCGCGTGAAAAACAATGCTCAGCGAGCCTGCCTGGGGGACAGACGCTTGGCTGACTCCAAATACAGCAGATTCTTATGATCGGTAATAACAGTGACCTGATGTACCGACCCCTCCAAGAAGTGTCGCCATTCCTCAAAGGCCAACTTAATAGCCAACAACTCCCTGTTGCCGATATCGTAGTTACGTTCGGCTGACGACAGTTTTTTTGAGAAATAGGCGCACGGACGCAAACCACTCAAAGATGAGCCTTGAGATAGTACCACCCCCACACCAACCTCAGACGCATCGACTTCCACTACAAAGGGTTTTGATACGTCTGGCTGCACAAGAATGGGGGCTGAAACAAAACTGTTCTTGAGAAATTCAAATGCGCGCACAGCAGCCTCAGGCCAAACGGAGAAATTGGTACCCTTTTTAGTCATGTCAGTTAGCGGTTTAGCAACGATGGAAAAATCCTTGATAAATTTCCTATAGTAGTTAGAAAACCCAAGGAACCGCTGAAGTGCTTTCAGGTTATCAGGACATTCCCAATGCAGCACCGCTTGCACCTTAGCGGCGTCCATTTTAAAACCAGAAGCAGACACAATATAACCCAAGAACGGCAACTCTTGAACAAAAAATACACATTTCTCAAGTTTAGCATACAGCTTATTCTCTCTGAGAAGCTGTAACACCTGCCTGACATGATCTAAATGAGCATCACGGTCGCAAGAATATATGAGAATGTCATCTAGGTACACGATAACAAATTTCCCCAAAACATGCGAGAACACATCATTGATGAAATGTTGGAACACTGCAGGTGCGTTTGTCAACCCAAATGGCATCACCAAATTTTCAAAATGACCCTCAGGGGTATTAAAAGCCGTCTTCCACTCATCACCTTGATGGACTCTTATGAGTTTGTACGCCCCTCTGAGGTCAAGCTTGGTAAACCACTTAGCACCTGCCACCTGGTTGAACAAGTCAGGTATCAGTGGCATAGGGTATGGATCCCGAACCGTAATCTGGTTCAACTCCCTGAAATCCAAACACGGGCGTAATCCGCCATCTTTCTTCTTCACGAAGAAGAACCCTGCTGCCACCGGCGAGGATGACGGCCTGATGTGCCCTTTGCTCAAGCTTTCAGCAATATAATCTTTTAATGCTTGTCTCTCCGGACCGGAGATGTTAAACATCCTTGCTTTAGGCAATTTGGCCCCTGGTTTAAATCTGATAGAACAGTCATAGGGACGATGTGGCGGCAACTCTGAACAACCCTTCTCAGAGAACACATCCACAAAACCCAGAAGTGACTCCAGAACACTTGAAGTCACAGCAGACACACATGTGGCCAGGCAATTCTCCTGGCAGAACTCGCTCCACTGAATTATGTCCTGAGTTTTCCAGTCAATTACCGGGTTGTGCATTGACAACCAAGGAAAACCCAAAACCACCTGTGCAGGAAGATTCCTGAGCACCTTACATGTAACCCGCTTGGAATGTAGAACCCCAATGTGGAGTTTCACCTCAGCCACTAATTCAGTAATCTCCCCCTGAGAGAGAGGAGCTGCATTGATGGTGACCACGCGGATAGGATGAGACAGTTTTTCAATCTTACAACCTGCTGGAGCATGCATTGAGAAACCACCATGGAGGATATACATAAGCTCAGATTGGTCTCCTCCACACCCTCTGAGCTTAGAAGTTTTCCACCGTTGCATTATTCTTAGTCAGTAGAGGACAGATGTTAATAAAATGACCAGTTTTACCACAGTAAAAACAGGCTCCCTGCTTCCTGAGCTCAGGAGGTCGACACTTCACATGTGACTCCCCTGCGATTTGCATAGGCTCCGTGGGCACACCTGCAGCAACCTCACGTGAATCTAAACCTTCCCCCATAGACGGTGTCTCATGCTCCCCCTGACGCAAACGGCGATCAATGCGGACAACCAGACTCATAGCGGAATCTAGAGAGGTAGGAGTCTCGTACATCAGAAGGGCTTTTTTAACCCTTCCAGAAACTCCATGAATAAACTGACTCCGCAATGCTGGTCATTCCATTGGGTATCGATAGCCCAGCAACGAAATTCAGAACAGTAATCCTCTGCAACTCGCTCCACCTGGCGAATAGAGCGTATCTTAGATTCTGCTAGAGCCATTCTGTCAGGCTCGTCGTAAATATTTCCAAGAGAAGAAAAAAAATCTCCACAGAGTTAAATGCAACAGAATCAGATGGTAATGAAAATGCCCATGCTTGGGGATCCCCGCTTAATAGTGACAACACCAGGCCCACACACTGAGCCTCATTACCCGAGGAGATCGGGCGCATATGGAAATATAGTTTGCAAGCTTCACGAAAAGAAACAAATTTACTGCGTTCCCCAGCAAACGTTTCAGGCAAAGGAAATTTGGGCTCAGTAACTCCTCCTGTCGCTCCAGCTTGCACATTAGATTCTGCTATTCCCTGTTGCTGTACTGCCCCCCTCAACTCAGTGACCTGTAGGGACAGCGCCTCCAACTGGCGGGTTATGGAAATCATGGGATCCATGACAAAAAAAAAAGAACCCCCTTTTTTTTTGTTGTAGTTAGGCCAATTATAATGTCCCGGGGAGACTAGGTGGGCGAGAGCTAATAACCCGGGCCCCTGCAATTTCCCTCAGACTTGGGAAATCCTGACTGACCCTCTACCTGAAGTTTACATTGAAGGTGTGCATGTCCAGGCCTCGAACCTCACCCTGTCTCCTGGACTCAACCCTAGGCTGAGAACCTCCGCCCACCACCCAGTGAAAGCAATTGTGGATTGTGGAACTCTTGTATTTTCTGCTGTGGATATTTTTGAAAGGGTTTTTTACTGACCGCTTAGTATTCTGTCCTATCCTTTCCTATTTAGCTAGTGGGCCTCTTTTGCTAAAACCTGCTTTCTACCTGCGTGTGTTTTTTCCCTCTCCATCTCACAGTCAATATTTGTGGGGGGCTGCCTATCCTTTGGGGGTCTGCTCTGAGTCAAGGCAGTATTCCTATTTCCATCTATAGGGGTATTTAGTCCTCTGGCTGTGTCGAGGTGTCTAGGTCTGTCAGGCACACCCCATGGCTACTTCTAGTTGCGGTGCTAAGTTCAGGGTTTGCGGTCAGTACAGTCTCCACCTTACTCCAGAGAAGGATTCATGCGGCTCCAAGGTCACCAGATCATAACAGTGCCCCCATATATTACTACTGGCCCCTGTGTGCCCCCATATATTACTACTGGCCCCTGTGTGCCCCCATATATTACTACTGGCCCCTGTGTGCCCCCATATATTACTACTGGCCCCCGTGTGCCCCCATATATTACTACTGGCCCCCGTGTGCCCCCATATATTACTAGTTGCCCCTGTGTGCCCCCATATATTACTACTGGCCCCCGTGTGCCCCCATATATTACTACTGGCCCCTGGGCGCCCCCATACATTACTACTGACCCGTGTGCCCCCATATATTACTACTGTCCCCCGTGTGCCCCCATATATTGCTACTGGCCCCCGAGTGCCCCATATATTACTATTGGCCCCCGTGTGCCCCATATATTACTACTGGCCCCCGTGTGCCCCCATGTATTACTACTGGCCCCTGGGCGCCCCCATATATTACTACTGACCCGTGTGCCCCCATATATTACTACTGGCCCCTGTGTGCCCCCATATATTACTACTGGCCTCCGTGTACCCCCATATATTACTACTGGCCCCCGTGTGCCCCCATATATTGCTACTGGCCCGTGTGTGCCCCATATATTACTACTGGCCCGTGTGCCCCCTATAATACTACTGGCCCCTGTGTGCCCCCATATATTACTACTGGCCCCTGTGCCCCCCATATATTAGTACTGGCCCCTGTGTGCCCCCATATATTACTACTGTCCCCTGTGTGCCCCCATATATTACTACTGGCCCCCGTGTGCCCCCACATATTACACATGATTTCTGTGATGTTACATCGGCTCATCTTCTCATTCAAGTCTCTAGAATATCGGATCCTCTCAGTGAAGATCTTCTGCAAAAGAGAATTTTCCTGATTTACCCATCACAGATGGATATGGACAGAGACCAGATGGTGGAGAGGATATTACATCTCACCCTAGAGATCCTCTTCCGGCTTACTGGAGAGGTGAGAGATTCTGATGACGTCACATTACATTATTCTTATCTATGGGAATAACAGATGGACAGAACTGGAGAGGTGAGGACTCTGGAAATGTCTGTAGTGAGATTTATTAATGTGTCTCTCCATTACCAGGATTACACAGTGGTGAAGAAGACCTCTAGTGATCGCTGTCAGGACCCTGTGTCTGAGGGATGGGGAAGACCCCTGAGCCCAATCACGGGGCCTCCACCTCACCCCCTGATCCATGAGGACATCAATGACCAGAAGATCCTAGAACTCATCTACAAGATGATTGAGCTGCTGACTGGAGAGGTGACACTGCTGGGAATGCTGGGACATTATACAGTAACACTATGAAGGGATCGGGGGATGACGGTATCATTGTATGTGTCAGGTTCCTATAAGGTGTCAGGATATCGCTGTCTATTTCTCCATGGAGGAGTGGGAGTATTTAGAAGGACACAGAGATCTGTACAAGAACGTCATAATGGAGGTTCCCCAGCCCCTCACATCTCCAGGTAATAGACCGGACTAAATACACACGGCCTATAATTATCTGTATGTAAAGAATGAATTCACTCCCTGTATGTGTTTCCTCCAGATCTATCCAGTAAGAGGACAACACCAGAGAGATGTCCCCGTCCTCTTCTTCCACAGGACTGTAACCAAGAAGATCCCAGTGCTCCTCATGATCATCAGGTAGATGGAGAGAAGGTGTCAGGAGATCTCCCATGTGTACCCCCATCTATTACTACTGGCCCCTGTTTGCCCCCATATATTACTGCTGGCCCATGTGCCTTCATATATTACTTTTTGCCCCTGTATACCCCCATATATTAGTACTGGCCCCCGTGTGCCCCCATATATTACTACTGGCCCCTGCGTGCCCCCATATATTACTACTAACCCCTGTGTGCCCCCATATATTACTACTGGCCCCTGTGTGCCCCCATATATTACTACTGGCCCCTGTGTGCCCCTATATATTACTACTGGCCCCTGTGTGCCCCCCATATATTAGTACTGGCCCCTGTGTACCCCCTTATATTACTACTGGCCCCTGTGTGCCCCCCATGTATTAGTACTGGCCCCCATGTGCCCCCATATATTAGTACTGGCCCCTGTGTGCCCCCCATATATTACTACTGGCCCCTGTGTGCCCCCATATATTACTACTGGTCCCTGTGTGCCCCCATATATTACTACTGGCCCCTGTGTGCCCCCCATATATTACTACTGGCCCCTGTGTGCCCCCATATATTACTACTGTCCCCCGTGTGCCCCCATATATTACTACTGGCCCCTGTGTGCCCCCATATATTACTACTGGCCCCTGTGTGCCCCATATATTACTATTGTCCCCCGTGTGCCCCCATATATTACTACTGGCCCCTGTGTGCCCCCATATATTAGTAATGTCACCTGTGTGCCCCCACATATTACACAGGATTCTTATGATGTTCCATCGGCTCATCTTCTCATTCAGGTCTCTACAATATCGGATCCTCTCAGTGAAGATCTTCTACAAAAGAGAATTTTCCTGATTTACCCATCAGAGATGGATATGGACAGAGACAAGATGGCGGAGAGGATATTACACCTCACCCTAGAGATCCTCTTCCGGCTTACTGGAGAGGTGAGAGATTCTGATGACGTCACATTACATCATTCTTATCTATGGGAATAACAGATGGACAGAACTGGAGAGGTGAGGACTCTGGAAATGTCTGTAGTGAGATTTATTAATGTGTCTCTCCATTACCAGGATTACACAGTGGTGAAGAAGACCTCTAGTGATCGCTGTCAGGACCCTGTGTCTGAGGGATGGGGAAGACCCCTGAGCCCAATCACGGGGCCTCCACCTCACCCCCTGATCCATGAGGACATCAATGACCAGAAGATCCTAGAACTCACCTACAAGATGATTGAGCTGCTGACTGGAGAGGTGACAGTGCTGGGAATGCTGGGACATTATACAGTAACACTATGAAGGGATCGGGGGATGACGGTATCATTGTATGTGTCAGGTTCCTATAAGGTGTCAGGATGTCGCTGTCTATTTCTCCATGGAGGAGTGGGAGTATTTAGAAGGACACAGAGATCTGTACAAGAACGTCATAATGGAGGTTCCCCAGTCCCTCACATCTCCAGGTAATAGACAGGACTAAATACACACGGCCTATAATTATCTGTATGTAAAGAATGAATTCACTCCCTGTATGTGTTTCCTCCAGATCTATCCAGTAAGAGGACAACACCAGAGAGATGTCCCCGTCCTCTTCTTCCACGGGACTGTAACCAAGAAGATCCCAATGCTCCTCAGGATCATCAGGTAGATGGAGAGAAGGTGTCAGGAGATCTCCCCTATGATGTGTAGACGCCGGTGAAGGTCTTGTGCTCAGTCTTGTTTTATCCACCAGTATTATATGTTTTATACTTGTGTAATGAGAACGGTGGAGATGGCAGGATTAGAGCTGATCATAGATGGGACTTCTCCATCTCTCGGTGACTTTTATAATATTTGTTTCAGGGTGAAGATCTGACCCATATTAATACTACAGAGACATATGTGAGGGGGGATGAGTGGTGTAAAGAGGAGATTCCTACATATGGCTACCCAGGTGAGTAGTAACCACTAAATGCAGAGAGGTCACAGATTCTTCTCATCACCGGCTGTGGCTGCTTTATCGGTGGTGTAGTCCGGCCGTATTACCATGATCACCATTTTACCTCTAGACCACAACATTCTTCTCCACCCAAAACTGTTCTAATGACTTTGGTCATTGAAAGCCCTTTTCTATAGAACTTACAACCTGGTAGATCCACCTACCCCCTGGGTTTAGGAGACGCTGTTACCTGCCCAGATCTGTGAACTATAAAGCCAAATGACAGCGTACGTAGAATGTGCTGACAAGATAGAAAATCACTAGAAGAAAAATATTCTGATGGGCCTGTAAGAGAAAGCGGAGGGTAATGATGCTGTTGGCTTCCTAGAACCCTGAGATCTTATCGGATGAATCTCCCTTCTCTCCCTTCTGTGCTGCTGAATGTGATCATATGGTCCCTACAAGACCAGGTCCAGTCTTTATGGCCAAACTTCACTTTTATGATCGACAACATTAAATGTGCAGTGAGGCCAAGTGTGAATTTCTGGACAATAACAGAGTTTCCCTTTATCCTGACTTTTCAATTTGTAATAAAACCGACTAACTTCCAGGAGGATTGTGATAATCTACATAAACCCATCACACCGGTGCCATGATGTATCTCTGAGCTGTGCGCGGCTGATGGCTGTAATATACATTTATTCCCGCCTGCAGGACATGTGTTGGCTCCAGCCCTGGTTTCATGGATTCACTCCACCTCATAAATTACATTGTTTTATCCTAAGAAATTCAGATTACTGCACAATCTCTCCTGAAATGGGGAGCAATATTATTTCCTCTAATCTTCTGGTGAGGATTCATAGTAGCTCCAGTGGTCCACCATAAATGAATGCAGCTCTGGTTTACTGCTGTGTAATCTGTATTTGTAGTTTTCAGTTAATGAGATTCTCGTGCTCTGGGGCGGGGTTGTGGGCGGGGCTTTATGTGTTGCTCTGGGGCGGGGCTGTGGGCGGGGCTTTATGTGGTGCTCTGATTACATATTCATCTGTATTGGCTTATGATAGGTCGCTGATCCCTCACTGTCCTGCCCTCTTTTAACATAATACATATAATAGTGTTGATATTTTTGTTGATAATGCCTATAATATTGTGGCTATTGGGAGGCTTAGAAAAAAAAATTACATCCAGCAAAATGACACCATCGGCGCCTGTCCAGTAGCATCTATCTCTTATAGACTGTGCAGGCGCCACCATCACTAATGACATTTTGCTGGATGTAATTTTTTTTTCTAAGCACGAGAATCTCATTAACTGAAAACTACAAATACAGATTAAACAACAACCACAAGACGGATTTCATCACCAGGTATCAGTGTAATCAGTATAACGGCAGCGACCTGACAGTGTCTGTAGTCACTGAGCACAATCCTGCTGACAGGTTCCCTATAAGACATCTCCGCTCTGCACTATTATACACAGTTCTCTATAAATGTGTAATATTTCTTCTTGAAACTCATCTGACAGAAAATCTTGGAGCTTCCGATAGTTTAGATTGTGAAGTCACCGAGCCCCGTGCCCTAATTCCCCCAGAGAGGTTTCACCACTAGCTCCTCATTTATTACTGATGGAGACTGTTCAGTTTGAGCATTTCAGTAGATGTTATTGTCTATAGTCAGTTTCTGATTACAGTAGTGTCCAGAATACTCTGATTTATCCTCTTCCCGCAGCCAGTTTTGTGTTCTTAATCAGGCCCCATTTTTACAATCTGACGTGGTCACTTTATGTGGTGATAACTTTGGAATTATTCACAAAGGATAATAGAAAACAAATGGATCTTACAAATTATTTTCCAACTTCTCACAATACCCTACATACGATTGTACACTACTCTCTGGGCACACGGCCGTGTTCAGAAGGGAAGGAGCGCCATTTAGCTGTTTGAATGCAGATCTAGCTGGAATAGTTTGCAGACACAATGTATTGGGAGCACTGTTCGCGGTCAACTGGCAGCTCAAAAGATCTCCACCATGAACATGCTTGGCACTATCTTCTCTGCTTTCCGTATCCCAAGGATTGCCTTGCTCATCGCCCTTAACACCATTACATGGATCTGGACTTACACTGGGACCCCTAGGCTTGGACCATGGTGTTACCTGCTATTCTGCTGTATTAGATGGCAAGAAGAATAGTCAGGTAGCTGGGTCAGAACCAGAAGGACAGAATACAGAATCAGAAGACACAAGAGTAGTCAGTAAACGGGCCACGGTCACAACAGGAAACAAATACACAAGCCGCAAGCTGAGCACAGAGGACTGAACCAGAGGAGAACAACGCTGTTTCTGGCAGATTCCGGCCATGTGCTTTGATCTTTAGTAGGGTGTGGTACTTTCCAATTGGCTGAAGTAGGGAGCAGATTACTCCAGCTGGACAGCAGGAACAGATCCCAGATGAGATTGGACACACCATATGCAGAAGCCCTAATATGACTAAATGGCAGAAAACCAAAATAGTCTGAATCCCCATAAAGTGATTCCATTTTATAAATTAATTCACTGAGGGTTATAATCTATACATATGTGGTCAAAATTGTTGGTACCCCTCGTTTAATGACAGGAAAACCCACAATGGTGACGGAAATAACTTGAATCTGACTAAAGTACAGTATATACTCGAGTATAAGCCGACCTAAGTATAAGCCAACCCCCCTAATTTTGCCACAAAAAAACTGGGAAAACTTATTGACTCGAGTATAAGCCTAGGGTGGAAAATGCAGCAGCTACCGGTAAATGTCAAAAATACAAATTGATACCAATAAACGTAAAATTAATTGAGACATCAGTAGGTTGTGCTTTTGAATATCCATATTAAATCAGGAGCCCCATATAATGCTCCATGCAGTTCATTATGGTCCCATAAGATGCTCCATATACAAATATGCCCCATATAATCCTCTATGCAGTTCATTATGGCCCCATAGATGCCCCATATAATGCTCCATGCAGTTATGGCCCCATAGATGCCCCATAGATGCTCCATGCAGTTATGGCCCCATACAATGCCCCATATAATGCTCCATGCAGTTATGGCCTCATAGATGCCCCATATAATGCTCCATGCAGTTATGGCCTCATAGATGTCCCATATAAGGCTCCATGCAGTTATGGCCCCATAGATGCCCCATATAATGCTCCATGCAGTTATGGCCCCATAGATGCCCCATATAATGCTCCATGCAATTATGGCTCCATAGATGTCCCATATAAGGCTCCATGCAGTTATGGCCCCATAGATGCCCCATATAATGCTCCATGCAGTTATGGCCCCATAGATGCCCCATATATTGCTCCATGCAATTATGGCTCCATAGATGTCCCATATAATGCTCCATGCAGTTATGGCCTCATAGATGCCCCATATAATGCTCCATGCAGTTATGGCCTCATAGATGCCCCATATAATGCTCCATGCAGTTATGGCCCCATAGATGCCCCATATAATGCTCCATGCAGTTATGGCCCCATAGATGCCCCATATAATGCTCCATGCAGTTATGGCCCCATAGATGCCCCATATAATGCTCCATGCAGTTATGGCCCCATAGATGCCCCATATAATGCTCCATGCAGTTATGGCCCCATAGATGCCCCATATAATGCTCCATGCAGTTATGGCCCCATATATGCTCCATATAATGCTCCATGCAGATATAGCCCCATAGATGCCCCATATAATGCTCCATGCAGTTATGGCCCCATAAAATGCTCTATATAATGCTCCATGCAATTATGGCCCCATAGATGTCCCATATAATGCTCCATGCAGTTATGTCCCCATAGATGCCCCATATAATGCTCCATGTAGTTATGGCCCCATAAATGCCCCATATAATGCTTTATGCAGTTATGGCCCCATAGATGCTCCATATAATGCTCCATGCAGTTATGGACCCATAGATGCCAAATATAATGCTCCATGCAGTTATGGCCCCATAGATGCCCCATATAATGCTCCATGCTGTTATGGCCCCATAGATGCCCCATATAATGCTCCATGCAGTTATGGACCCATAGATGCCAAATATAATGCTCCATGCAGTTATGGCCCCATAGATGCCCCATATAATGCTCCATGCAGTTATGGCCCCATAGATGCCCCATATAATGCTCCAAGCAGTTCTTAATGGCCCCATAGATGCCCCATATAATGCTCCATGCAGTTATGGCCCCATAGATGCTCCATATAATGCTCCATGCAGTTATGGCCCCATAGATGCCCCATATAATGCTCCATGCAGTTATGGCCCCATAGATGCTCCATATAATGCTCCATGCAGTTATGGCCCCATAGATGCCCCATATAATGCTCCATGCAGTTATGGCCCCATAGATGCCCCATATAATGCTCCATGCAGTTATGGCCCCATAGATGCCCCATATAATGCTCCAAGCAGTTCATAATGGCCCCATAGATGCCCCATATAATGCTCCATGCAGTTATGGCCCCATAGATGCCCCATATAATGCTCCATGCTGTTATGGCCCCATAGATGCCCCATATAATGCTCCATGCAGTTATGGACCCATAGATGCCAAATATAATGCTCCATGCAGTTATGGCCCCATAGATGCCCCATATAATGCTCCATGCAGTTATGGCCCCATAGATGCCCCATATAATGCTCCATGCAGTTATGGCCCCATAGACGCTCCATATAACATTGTACCACATTATGCTGCTGCTGCTGCACTAAAAAAAAAAAATGACATACTCACCTCTTGTCGCTGCCCGCTGCTCCTCAGCGTCCCGTCTCTCCGCACTGACTGTTCAGGGCAGAGGGCGGTGCGCACACTAATACATCATCGTGCCCTCTGACCTGAACAGTCACAGCAAGAGGACAGGTAGACGGAGCTTCGGTGGAACGAGGGAAGGTAAATATACTCACCTACTCCCGGCGCTCCTGACACGGTCCCAGCATGTCCCACGGTGTACGGCACGGCAGCTTCTTCCTGTAGTGATCGGTCACATGGTACCGCTCATTACAGTAATGAATATGCGGCTCCACCCCTATGGGCGTGGAGTTCATATTCATAACTTTAATGAGCGGTACTACGTGACCGCTGAAGAGGGGAAGAACTTGAAGCTGCCGCGCCGAACACTGTGGGACATGCGGGGACCGCGTCAGGAGCGCCGGGAGTAGGTGAGTATTTGACAGGCGTCGCTCCCCCTCACCCACCGACTTCCCCGCCGACCATGACTCGAGTATAAGCCGAGAGGGGCACTTTCAGTCCATTTTTTGGGGCTAAAAATCTCGGCTTATACTCGAGTATATATGGTAATAAGAAATAAAAGATCTATGAAAATGAACAAATGAAAGTCAGACATTGCTTTTCAGCCATTCTTCCACAGAATTAAAAATAAATAAATAAAATAAAACTCATGAAATAGGCCTGGACAGAAATGATGGGACCCCTGAAAATAATGTGACAAAAGGGACATGTTAAATCGTGGTGTGACCACTAAGTAGCATCACAGGTGTCTACAATCTTGGAATCAGTGAGTGGCCTGTATATAGGGCTACAGATACTCACTGTCCAAAAAGAGTTATTTCATAAAAATAACAGTTTATTGAAAACATATTACATGAAAATCACCAAAAATTATGATAAAAACAACGTATCAATGACAAGACACATAGCTTCTGTGTGAAGGACACAAAAACAGTGGCACTGAGAAAAAGCAGGCTGGGCAAGCAGAGGTCATAAATCTCCACCTCCATAAACTTCAATGCAATAGTAAAAAAGTGCATAGTGCAAATAAGGTGCAAACATTATACCAATTATCTGAAAAAGTAGAGGGCTTAATATGGCTTAATGTGGGAGAGCATACATCACTGTAAATAAACCCATTACCCAAATATCACTACCCTAGGGCGAAAAAGTGACACTCAAAGTCTTTCTTACCCATGTCGCCAGTCAGCGTGTGTCCAGGGCAGCCCAGATGCACGTTCAGTAGGCAGCCTCCCGAAGAAGCCCACGCGAAACGTGCATCAGGGCTGCCCTGGACACACGCTGACAGGCGATATGGGTAAGCAGGACTTTGTTTGAGTGTCGCTTTTTTCCCTAGGGTAGTGATATTTGGCTAATGGGTTTATTTACAGTGATGTATACTCTCCCACATTAAACCTAAAAAAATGGGCTGACATTCTCGGCTTGTACTCGAGTATATACGGTAATTCTTTTTGGACATTTAGTCTGTGTGTTTGTGCAGGAATTATCTATTTTGGAGTGTCCATATTGATCTAGTCCCTTGAAAAGGAATGTAATTGGACCAGTTTAACTAGTATGTATCAGTGGTTTCTCAGATACTCATTGTGCTCTTTGATGACATGGACCAGGGGAAGCGAAAGAAAGAGTTGTCTCAGGAGATTAGAAAGAAAATTATAGACAAACATGTTAAAGGTAAAAGTTATAAGACCAAATCCAAGCAGCTTGATGTTCCTGTGCCTACAGTTGCACATATTATTCAGAAATGTAAGATCCATGGGCCTGTAGCCAACCTCCCTGGATGTGGCCGCAGGAGGAAAACTGATGACAAATCAAAGAGATGGATAATATGAATGGTAACAAAAGAGCCAGAAAAACATCTAAACAGATTAAAGGTGAACTTCAAGCTCAAGGAACATCAGTGTCAGATTGCGCCATCTGTCGTTGTATGAGCTAAAGTGGACTTTATAGGAGAAAAAAATCTTATAAAAGCCAGACTGGAATTTGCCAAGCTAGATATTGACAAGCCCCAAAGCTTCTGGGAGAATGTCCTGTGGAGAGATGCGACAAAAATTGAACTTTTTGACAAGTCACATCAGCTCTATGTTCACAGACGGAAAAATGAAGCATATCAAGAAAAGAACACTGTCCCTACTGTGAAACATGGAGGAGGCTCTTTTATGTTCTGGGGCTGCTTTGCTGCATCTGGCACAGGGTGTCTAGAATCTGTGCAGGGTACAATGAAATCTCAAGACTGTCAAGGGATTCTAGAGAGAAATGTGCTGCCCAGTGTGAGAAAGCTTGGTCTAAGTCGCAGCTCATGGGTCTTGCAACAGGATAATGACCCGAAACACACAGCTAAAAGCACCCAAGAATGGCTAAGAGGAAAACACTGGACTATTCTGAAGTGGCCTTCTATGAGCCCTGACCTAAATCCTATTGAGCATCTTTGGAAAGAACTGAAACATGCCATCTGGAAAAGGCAACCTTCAGACAGGAGACAACTCGAGTAGTTTACTCCTGAGGAGCGGGCCAAAATACCGGTCGAGAGGTGCAGAAGTCTCATTGACAGTTACAGGAATCGTTTGATTGCAGCGATTGCCTCAAAATTTTGTGCAGCAAAATATTAAGTTAAGGATTCCATCATTTCTGTCCAGGCCGATTTCATGTGTTTTATTTTTTTAAATTCTGTGGAAGCATGGTTGAAAAGCAATGTCGACTTTCATTTGTTCATTTTCATAGTTCTTTTATTTCTTATTACTTTTGTCATATTCAAGTTATTTCTGTGACCATTGTTGGTTTTTCTGTCATTAAACGATGGGTAATAATAATAATCTTTATTTATATAGCGCCAACATATTCCGCAGCGCTTTACAGTTTAACAGTTTCAAACAACAATCATAGGTAACAATGTTAGCAATACAATAATAAAGCAAAATAAGCCGCCCCTGCTCGTGAGAGCTTACACTCTACAATGAGGTGGGGGAGATACAAAGTACAGGTGTGTATTTACAATGATGTATTTACAATGATGGTCCAGCCATCGTCAGGGGGTGGGGGATAGATGGAGATAGTGAATGGGCTACACACACACAAACATAAAATGACCTTGATTAGTTAATGTGGTAGGCCGCTCTGAACAAATGTGTTTTGAGCGAGCTCCTAAGGGTACTGTCACACAGTGGCACTTTGATCACTATGACGGTACGATCCGTGACGTTGCAGCGATATCCATACAATATCGCTGTGTCTGACACGCTACTGCGATCAGACACCCCGCTGAGAATCGTACGTCGTAGCAGATCGTTTGGAACTTTATTTCGTTGCTGGATCTCCCGCTGACATCGCTGGATCGGTGTGTGTGACACCGATCCAGCGATGTGTAAGCTTGTAACCAGGGTAAACATCGGGTTACTAAGCGCAGGGCCACGCTTGGTAACCCGATGTTTACCCTGGTTACCAGGGGACTTCGGCATCGTTGGTCGCTGGAGAGCTGTCTGTGTGACAGCTCCCCAGCGACCACACAACCACTTACCAACGATCACGGCCAGGTCGTATCGCAGGTCGTGATCGTTGGTAAATCGTATAGTGTGACAGTACCCTAAAACTATGCAAGTTGTGGATGGTCCTAATATCTTGGTGTAGAGCATTCTAGAGGATTGGCACAGCACGGGAGAAGTCTTGGAGTCGGGAGTGGGAGGTACGGATTAATGCCGAGGTTAGTCGAAAGTCATTTGCAGAGCGCAGCGGTCGGCTAGGCCGATAGACCGAAATGAGGGAGGAGATGTATGGGGGTGCCGCACTGTGGAGAGCTTTGTGGGTGAGAAGAACTTTGAATTGTATCCTGTAATGAATGGGCAGCCAGTGTAGTGACTGGCGAAGAGCGGATGCATCTGAGTAACGATTAGCCAGATGGACGACCCTGGCTGCTGCATTAAGGATGGACTGGAGAGGGGAAAGTCGAGTAAGGGGGAGGCCAATTAAAAGAGAGTTGCAGTAGTCCAGGCGGGAGTGGATCAGGGCGACAGTGAGGGTTTTTGTTGTTTCCATGGTAAGAAGAGGGCGGATTCTAGAGATGTTCTTTAGGTGTAAGCGGGCAAGAGATTGTATATGGGATGTGAAGGAGAGATCGGAGTCAAACAAAACACCAAGACAGCATGCCTGCTGCCGGGATGTTATTATGGTGCCACCCACGGAGAGGGAAATGTCAGATTTAGGGAGGTTAGCAGATGGCGGAAGCAGAAGAAGTTCAGTTTTGGAGAGGTTGAGTTTCAGATAGAGAGCAGACATGATGTTGGAGACTGCGGACAGTCAGTCACTGGCGTTCTGTAGTAAAGCGGGGGTAAGGTCAGGGGATGACATGTATAGTTGTGTGTCATCAGTATAAAGATGGTACTGAAAGCCAAATCTGCAGATGGTCTGTCCAATTAAGGCTGTGTAGAGGGAGAAGAGAAGGGGGCCAAGGACTGAGCCCTGAGGTACCCCGACAGTGAGAGGAAGAGGAGATGAAGTGGAACCATAGAACAGAACACTGTAGGAGCGGTCAGAAAGATAGGAGGAGAACCAGGAGAGAGCACTGTCCTTAATGCCTAGTGGCTGGAGCCTAGAGAGTAGGAGAGGGTGATCAACAGTGTCGAAAGCTGCAGAAAGGTCGAGAAGAATGAGCAGAGTGTGGTCACCGTTACATTTTGCTGTCAGAAGGTCATTGGTCACCTTAATGAGTGCAGTTTCTGTCGAATGTAGGGGGCGGAAACCGGACTGTGAAGGGTCTAGGAGGGAATGATTGGAGAGGTAACTTGTAAGGCGGGAGTAGATCAGGCGCTCCAAGAGTTTAGAGATGAAGGGGAGATTGGAGACCGATCTGTAGTTGTTTGTGCAGGATGGGTCGAGGGAGGGTTTTTTAAGTAATGGAGTAATGATAGTGTTTGAAGGAGGAGGGGAAAATGCCAGAGGAGAGGGAGAGATTAAAGATTGTGGTTAGGTGAGTTGTGACAACTGGAGAGAGAGAGACTGGAGGAGGTGTGAGGGAATGGGGTCGGTAGTGCATGTAGTCGGATGAGAAAAGGAGAGGAGCTTGGAGACTTCTTCTGTGATGGGATCGAATGTGGAGAGTGAGCCAGGGGAGATGCAGGGAGGGATGGGAGTCATTGCACTTGGTATCTGGGAGCGGATTTCCTGACGGATATTGTCTATTTTCTCTATAAAGTGGGAGGCCAGGTCATTAGCACAAATGTCTGTTATAGGATCTTGTGCTTTTGGCCTGAGGAGGGAGTGAAAGGTGTTAAAAAGTTTCTTGGGGTTGCTGGATAGTGAGGAGATCAGGGTGGTGTAGTAGGTGTTTGGCGAGGTGAAGGGCAGAGTTATAGGTTCTTAACATAAATTTGAAGCGTGTGAAGTCTTCTGGTGTGCGTGTTTTCCTCCATAAGCGTTCAGCACTCCTAGAGCATCACTCGAGAAATCGGGTTTGCGATGTGAGCCAGGGCTGTTTCACTCTGTGTTTGGAGGTTCTGAGGGTGAGGGGAGCTACTTGTTCAAGGGTACTTCTAAAGGTACCGTCACACTAGGCGATATCGCCAGCGATCCGTGACGTTGCAGCGACCTGGATAGCGATATCGCTGTATTTGACACGCAGCAGCGATCTGGATCCCGCTGTGAAATTGCTGGTCGCTGCTAGAAGGTCTGCACTTTATTTGGTCGCTAGGTCGCCGTGTATCGCCGTGTTTGACAGCAAAAGCAAGGATACCAGCGATATTTTACACTGGTAACCAGGGTAAACATCGGGTTACTAAGCGCAGGGCCGCGCTTAGTAACCCGATGTTTACCCTGGTTACCAGCGTAAAAGTTAAAAAAACAAACAGCACATACTCACCAGCGCGTCCCCCAGCCTCTGCTTCCTGACACTGACTGAGCGCCGGCCCTAAACTGAAAGTGAAAGCACAGCGGTGACGTCACCGCTGTGCTGTTAGGGCCGGAGCTCAGTCAGTGTCAGGAAGCAGAGGCTGGGGGACGCGCTGGTGAGTATGTGCTGTTTGTTTTTTTAACTTTTACGCTGGTAACCAGGGTAAACATCGGGTTACTAAGCGCGGCCCTGCGCTTAGCAACCCGATGCTTACCCTGGTTACCCGGGGACCTCGGCATAGTTGGTCGCTGGAGAGCGGTCTGTGTGACAGCTCTCCAGCGACCAAACAGCGACGCTGCAGCGATCGGCATCGCTGTCGCTATCGCTGCAGCGTCGCTTAATGTGACGGTACCTTTAGAGTGTCGTTGTAGTGATGTACAGCCAGATCAGGACATGAAAAAGAAGAGATTGGGGACAATGATGGCTGTAGGGAGTCTGAAAGTGTATGAGGGTTAATGGCACTTAGATTTCTGAATGTGTTATAGTTAGGAGAGTGCTGGGGTGGGGGAGGAATTTTGAGTGTGAAGGATAGAATGTTGTGGTCAGAGAGGGGAAGCGGTGAGTTATCTAGGTAGGAGATTGAACAGAGCCGGACAAAGACCAGGTCTAGGGTATTACCGTCTTTGTGTGTTTCAGAGGTTGAGAGCTGTGAGAGGCCTAGAGAAGTGGTTAGTGATAGAAGCTGGGATGCAGATGTGGAAGTGGGGCTGTTAATGGGGATGTTGAAGTCTCCCAGAATAAGGGTTGGAAGTTCTGAGGACATGAAGTGCGGCAGCCAGGCTGAGAAGTGGTCCAGGAAGTGGATGGGTGAGCCTGGGGGCCGGTATATGACCGCTACTCTGAGGGAGAGGGGACAAAAGAGCCTGATGGTGTGGACCTCAAAAGAAGGGAATGCGAGTGATGGAACTGGGGGTATAATCTGGAACGTGCATTGTGGGGACATGAGTATGCCGACTCCACCACCGGGTCTGTTTGTGGGTCTCGGGGAATGGGAGAATTATAAGACACC
Organism: Ranitomeya variabilis; assembly: GCF_051348905.1. Classification (NCBI taxonomy): domain Eukaryota; kingdom Metazoa; phylum Chordata; class Amphibia; order Anura; family Dendrobatidae; genus Ranitomeya; species Ranitomeya variabilis. Next base: position 775,228,096 of record NC_135235.1, on the reverse strand, counting down.
ATGAGAAATGGCAGCGGGGGAGACATTGTCAGAGTCCTGGATCCAGGTTTCAGTGAGGGTCAACAGATTCAGAGAGTTGTTCACAAAGTAGTTGTGCAGGAAGAGAAGCTTGTTACATACAGACCGTGGACTCCAAAGGGCACAATTGAAAGAGAGAGGTGAGGGAGTGCAAGTAATATTAATAAGGTTAGTATGGTTTTGATATGAGGTAGGGTAGCGGTTGAAGTTGGGGGATGGGGGACCGGGGTAGGGGGAGATGTCCCCCGAAATCAGCAGGAGTAAGAAGATAAAAAGCAAGTAGTTTTTGGAAGTGTATGAAGTCTTTTTGTGCGGTGTGTTTGGGCAAGATGGGCTGAGGTTTTCCAGGAAGGTGAGAAGTGCATGGGAGCTGTACATGGGAGAGGGAAGGAGAGAGGAGCTGATGTATATGAGTCGCGATGGAGGGGGGATTGGGCCGTGAAAGTGGATTGCAAGGGAACATAGGAGGATAGGAATAAAGCATTTTGATAGAAGGGAGAGCAGAGTGTGGGTTACGTGACTCCTGCCCTGACTAATTGCCATGGAATAACTGCTGTATCACGACGCTTATCTTTGTGATGCTTTCCTTCTGGGACGCTTGTGTGCACCCCCACTTGCGTGCACCCCTAAGGATGGTTCTAAATTTATAGTCCAGACTGCTGGGTCAGAAGATATGGATTGTGGGACCAGGGTGGGGATAATTTGGCAGCTGGGGCCAGCACACCAGGGGGTGGTTAAATGATCAAACACATTGTGGCTGGCAACATGCTATAACACCTTCACCTGATAGTATCTAGAGTGGCCACAGTAATGGATATACATCAAACAGAGAGTAAATCGTACAATGCAATAAATGAAATATACCAATCATTAAGCAGACACATAAAAATATGTTGCTAGATGGTAGAGTGGCAGATGACAGACAGCAGACAGAAAGCAGATGAAGTGTATACCATTAGAGTCTATAATAATAATAATCTTTATTTATATAGCACCAACATATTCCGCAGCGCTTTACAGTTTAACAGTTTCAAACACACCAGTCATGGGTAACAATGTTAACAATACAGTAATAAAGCAAAATAAGACAAAATAAGACAAAATAAGATGAAATAAGACGACCCTGCTCGTGAGAGCTTACAATCTACAATGAGGTGGGGAGATACAAAGTACAGGTGTTTATTTACAATGATGTATTTACAGTGATGGTCCAGCCATCTTCAGGGAGTGGGGGGTAGATGGAGATAGTGAATGGGCTACACACACAAACATAAAATGAGTTTGATTAGGAGGCCGCTCTGAACAAATGAGTTTTGCGCGAGCGCCTAAAACTATGCAAGTTGTGGATGGTCCTAATATCTTGGGGTAGAGCATTCCAGAGGATTGGCGCAGCCCAGGAGAAGTCTTGGAGTCGGGAGTGGGAGGTACGGATTAGTGCAGAGGTTAGTCGAAATTTGTTTGCAGAGCGCAGTTGTCGGCTAGGCCGATAGACAGAAATGAGGGAGGAGATGTAAGGGGGTGCCGCACTGTGGAGAGCTTTGTGGGTGAGAACAAGTACTTTGAATTGTATCCTGTAATGAATGGGCAGCCAGTGTAATGAGTGGTGAAGAGCGGACGCGTCCGAGTAACGATTAGCCAGATGGACAACCCTGGCTGCCGCATTAAGGATAGACTGGAGAGGGGAAAGTCGTGTGAGGGGGAGGCCAATTAATAGAGAGTTACAGTAGTCCAGACGGGAGTGGATTAGGGCGACAGAGTTTTTGTTGTCTCCATGGTGAGAAAAGGGCGGATTCTAGAGATGTTCTTTAGGTGTAAGCGGCACGAGCGGGCAAGAGATTGTATGTGGGAGGTGAAGGAGAGATCAGAGTCAAACATAACACCCAGACAGCGTGCCTGCTGCTGGGGTGTTATTATGGTGCCACCCATGGAGAGGGAAATGTCAGATTTAGGGAGGTTAGTAGAAGGCGGGAGCAGAAGAAGTTCAGTTTTGGAGAGGTTGAGTTTCAGATAGAGAGCAGACATGATGTTAGAGACTGCAGACAGTCAGTGGCGTTCTGTAGTAGAGCGGGGGTAAGGTCAGGGGATGACGTGTATAGTTGTGTGTCATCAGCATAAAGATGATACTGAAAGCCAAATCTGCAGATGGTCTGTCCAATTGGGGCCGTGTAGAGGGAGAAGAGAAGGAGGCCAAGGACTGAGCCCTGAGGTACCCCGACAGTGAGAGGAAGAGGAGATAAAGTGGAGCCGGAGAACAGAACACTGAAGGAGCATTCAGAAAGATAGGAAGAGAACTAGGGGAGAGCAGTGTCCTTAATGCCTAGTGACTGGAGCCTAGAGAGTAGGAGAGGGTGGTCAACCGTGTCAAAAGCTGCAGAAAGATCGAGGAGAATGAGCAGAGAGTGGTCACCGTTATGTTTTGCTGTCAGAAGGTCATTAGTCACCTTGATGAGTGCAGTTTCTGTCGAATGTAAGGGGCGGAACCCGGACTGTGAAGGGTCTAGGATGGAATGAGTGGAGAGGTAACGGGTAAGGCGGGAGTAGACTAGGCGCTCCAGGAGTTTTGAGATGAAGGGGAGATTGGAGACCGGTCTGTAGTTGTTTGTGCATGATGGGTCAAGGGTGGTTTTTTTTAGTAATGGAGTAATGATAGAGTGTTTGAAGGAGGAGGGAAAAATGCCAGAGGAAAGGGAGAGATTAAAAATTGTAGTTAGGTGAGTTGTGACGACTGGAGAGAGAGACTGGAGGAGGTGTGAGGGAATGGGATCGGTGGTGCATGTAGTCGGATGAGAAGAGGAGAGGAGCTTGGAGACTTCTTCTTCTGTGATTGGATCAAATGTGGAGAGTGAGCCAGGGGAGATGCAGGAAGGAATGGGAGTCAATATAGCCTATAGCAGCAGATGAGACAGCAATCAGAGGTAGGAAGTTGCACCATTTGAATATGTTGCAGGAGACATCAAGCAGAGGGACTTTATACCTGTATGAAGAGAGAAGATGGATGTTAGTTCAGTGCCATGGAATAACTGCTGTATCACGACGCTTATCTTCGTGACGCTTTCCTTCTGGGACGCTTGCGTGCATCCCCACTTGCGTGCACCCCTAAGGATGGTTCTAAATTTATAGTCCAGACTGCTGGGTCAGAAGATATGGATTGTGGGACCAGGGTGGGGATAATTTGGCAGCTGGGGCCAGCACATCAGGGGGTGGTTAAATGATCAAACACATTGTGGCTGGCAACATGCTATAACACCTTCACCTGATAGTATCTAGAGTGGCCACAGTAATGGATATACATCAAACAGAGAGTAAATCGTACAATGCAACAAATGAAATATACCAATCATTAAGCAGGCACATTAAAATATGTTGCTAGATGGTAGAGTGGCAGATGACAGACAGCAGACAGAAAGCAGATGAAGTGTATACCATTAGAGTCTATAGCAGCAGATGAGACAGCAATCAGAGGTAGGAAGTTGCACCATTTGAATATGTTGCAGGAGACAGCAAGCAGAGGGACTTTATACCATTAGAGTCTATAGCAGCAGATGAGACAGCAATTAGAGGTAGGAAGTTGCACCATTTGAATATTTTGCAGGAGACAGCAAGCAGAGGGACTTTATACCTGTATGAAGAGAGAAGATGGATGTTAGTTCAGTGCCATGGAATTACTTCTTTATCACGACGCTTATCTTCGTGACGCTTTCCTTCTGGGACGCTTGCGTGCACCCCCACTTGCATTCACCCCTAAGGATGGTTCTAAATTTATAGTCGAGACTGCTGGGTCAGAAGAGATGGATTGTGGGTACCAACAATTTAGACCACGTGTGTAGGAGGAATTAATATTTTGACTCCACAGCCACTTTCCAGAAAATAACACACAGTGGATGTTGGAGAGTGAAAATTACACATTTGCCATTTTATTACCCAGCACATAGTGCCCAGATTGTGCTCCAGGAGACACACACCATAAATTAAGTGGATTCTTCTCATGTTGTTTGAGCACACTGCAAGACTCAGAAGTGAGAGCCGATTTTGCTGAATTGGTTTATAGAAACTTACTTTTCAACAGCCTTTGAGCCACTAATAGTGTGGGAACCTCTGCTTTTTCCATTAACATGATGGACCTGAGTGGGAACTTGTTTTTGTGAGATGAGATTTGGTATTATTTTCGCCTACATAACATTGATTGGTTTCTTTTTATTCTATATTTGGGAGGCAGAATGAACAAACAGTTGAACACCACACACTACTGGTTCATCCAACAAGGTTTTCTATTACACTGTGAACTGTCATTGTCTTGGTAAATAACACCATGGAACACAATCTTTGTTCCTGGCTTCCAAGTGTAATATTTCAAGTGCTTATGTTTAAAGACTATGGAAAAACGACTACAGTCAAAAATCTCTCAAAAAGATTCAGAAATGAGGTGTTCTAGATTTGCAGGTGTACTGCAAATCGCTTTCTCGATGAAGCCCCCAAATGTAGTCCCCCATCATGTTTTCGTTATACTGTCCTTGGTAACGTTCAAAGTCCAACATATCTAGATGAAAGCACTCGCCTTGCTCCTCTGAGTTTTCTTGTTCTCCTTGAACTTGTCAAGATGAGCGTCAAGGATATGGACTTTGAGAGACATTCTGTATCCCATTATGGCGTAATTATTTATGAGTCTGAACCAACTGTACATAGTTTTCATAGTTTTGATGCCATCTAAAAAAAATAATTGCTCTTTAACTATGATTCGATATTCTCTTACTCAGCAATAACAAACCGAAATGTTGGTTCGAGTCACCTGTGCTTTTATACTTGCATGACTACTATTGAACAGTCCTAGAATGTTCTTGAAAGTTCTAAAAGTTTCTAGAAACTTCTAGATAATTCTGGAAAATTGTAGAAACCTCTCCATAATTCTAGCAGTTCAAAGAATATTCAAGAAGACTACTCAGTATTGAATAAGAATCGAGATTTTTACAGAAAACATAAAAATTTCAAAATTTCATTGTCTTGATCACAGAAGCAAAGTTTTGGTGGAACAACAACTATTTTCTATTTGTTTTAGGGTTAGGAAAACACACTGTCTACCCAGGAAAAAATGTAATTGTTACATAGTGTAATGAAAGATTTTTTTTTTCATACATTTTTATGGACAGTTTAAGTAGAAATGTTCAAAAATAAAAAACTCAAGGATATTTTATTAAAAAATAACAATTGTTTTTTATCTTAGCAAATGACTGTACCAGGAGATCAGAGGGACAGCTGACATCTTCAATTTTCAAATCTAATGATCTTGAAATCCTACAAGATACGACTGAAGTGAATGCCATTACTCCAGATATATCATCATCCATTCACAGCAAAGATCTATCATCTGATCCTATGAAACAGGTCCCATCTTCTGATTCATTACTGACTACTAAGGAAAATCAAAGTCACAAAAGAGGCATTAAAAAACAAACTGCTCCTAAGGCAAAGAAGTCATTTTCCTGTTCAGAATGTGGGAAATGTTTTAAATATAAATCAGATTTGGTTATTCACCAGAGAACTCACACAGGGGAGAAGCCTTTTTCATGTTCAGAATGTGGGAAATGTTTTAACCAGAAAACAGATTTGGTTAGGCACCATAGTACTCACACAGGGGAGAAGCCTTTTTCCTGTTCAGAATGTGGGAAATGTTTTACTCTCAAAAAGAGTCTTGTTAGACACCAGAGAACTCACACAGGGGAGAAGGCTTTTTCATGTTCAGAATGTGGGAAATGTTTTATCCAAAAATTCGAATTGGTTCTTCACTATAGAACTCACACAGGGGAGAAGCCTTTTTCCTGTTCGGAATGTGGAAAATGTTTTAAGGGGAAGTCATATTTGGTTAATCACCATAGAACGCACACGGGGGAGAAGCCTTTTTCCTGTTCAGAATGTGGGAAATGTTTTGCACATAAATTACAGCTTGTTACACACCATAGAACTCACACAGGGGTGAAGACTTTTCAATGTTCAGAATGTGGAAAATGTCTTCGCCATAAATCAGAATTGGTTACTCACCAGAGGACTCACACAGGGGAGAAGCCTTTTTCCTGTTCAGAATGTGGGAAATGTTTTAACAAGAAATCAGATTTGGTTAATCACCATAGAATTCACACGGGGGAGAAGCCTTTTTTCTGTTCAGAATGTGGAAAATGTTTTAACTGGAAATCAGATTTGGTTAATCACCAGAGAACTCACACAGGGGAGAAGCCTTTTTCCTGTTCAGAATGTGGGAAATGTTTTACCCTCAAAGAGCATCTTGTTACACACCAAAGAACCCACACAGGGGAGAAGCCTTTTTCCTGTTCAGAATGTGGGAAATGTTTTAACCAGAAATCAGATTTGGTTAATCACCATAGAACCCACACAGGAGAGAAGCCTTTTTCCTGTTCAGAATGTGGGAAATGTTTTAACTATAGAGGGAGTCTTGTTAGTCACCAGAGAACTCACACAGTGGAAAAGCCTTTTTCCTGTTCAGAATGTGGGAAATGTTTTAGTCAGAAATCAGATTTGGTTAATCACCATAGAACCCACACAGGAGAGAAGTCATTTTCCTGTTCAGTATGTGGGAAATGTTTTAAATATAAATCAGATTTGGTTAGTCACCAGAGAACTCACACAGGGGAGAAGCCTTTTTCATGTTCAGAATGTGGGAAATGTTTTAACCAGAAAACAGATTTGGTTAGGCACCATAGTACTCACACAGGGGAGAAGCCTTTTTTCTGTTCAGAATGTGGGAAATGTTTTACTCTCAAAAAGAGTCTTGTTAGACACCAGAGAACTCACACAGGGGAGAAGCCTTTTTCATGTTCAGAATGTGGGAAATGTTTTATCCAGAAATTCAAATTGGTTCTTCACTATAGAACTCACACAGGGGAGAAGCCTTTTTCCTGTTCAGAATGTGGGAAATGTTTTAGCCAGAAATCAGATTTGGTTAATCACCATAGAACCCACACAGGAGAGAAGCCTTTTTCCTGTTCAGAATGTGGGAAATGTTTTAACTATAGAGGGAGTCTTGTTAGTCACCAGAGAACTCACACAGGGGAAAAGCCTTTTTCCTGTTCAGAATGTGGGAAATGTTGTAGTCAGAAATCAGATTTGGTTAATCACCATAGAACCCACACAGGAGAGAAGCCTTTTTCCTGTTCAGAATGTGGGAAATGTTTTCAATGGAAAGAGATTCTTGTTAGACATCAGAGAACTCACACAGGGGAGAAGCCTTTTTCCTGTTCAGAATGTGGGAAATGTTTTAAATGGAAAGAGCTTCTTGTTGGACATCAGAGGACTCATACAGGAGAGAAGCCTTTTTCCTGTTCAGAATGTGGGAAATGTTTTAACTATAGAGGGAGTCTTGTTAGTCACCAGAGAACTCACACAGGGGAGAAGCCTTTTTCCTGCTCAGAATGTGGAAAATGTTATAGTCAGAAATCAGATTTGGTTAATCACCATAGAACCCACACAGGGGAGAAGCCTTTATCTTGTTCAGAATGCGGGAAATGTTTTAAATGGAAAGCACTTCTTGTTAGACATCAGTGCAGTCACACAGGGGAGAAGCCTTTTACATTTTCTTAATGTGGGAAATATTTTACTTGGAAATCAACTGTTAATAAACATCAGAGACGTCACATAGGGGAGAAGCCTTTTTTATGTTCATAATGTTGTTATAGTTTTAACCAAAGTTGAATCTTCTTAAAGTAGTTGTCTCTTCTCATTCCTCATGTTTGCTGACAAAAAGGATAAAACTAAACTTTATTAATTCCAAATGTAAAACTATACCCACAATTCATCCCATGAAGGTTATCAGTAGGTGACTAATAGAAAAAACATGTACCCCACAGTTCAGTATATAGGGTGAGGTGACGTATACACACTCACTCTCCAAGCCTCTCATTTCTACGGGTTTCATCGTCCTCACCAAAGGCAACTCATCAGGAGACTATTGAATATCGACCTATATTCAAGCGAGACTAGACAAAAAACAAATCATGTATCTGTTTTCTGAAATAGTCTGAAAACCAGCCACATATTGGCAGATCCCAGACCTCAAACTATATACTTTGTAAGTTTATAAGCCACTCCAGTGTCAGGAATAGATAGTATGTGACAATACAGTATAATTCTTGTGTTTTCCTCCTATAGGGACTGCCCTAGTTTGGTAATGTAACAGCTGTTAATTAGTAGTGCAGACAAATTGTCCTAGACTAAACTCCGTTTTCAGACGGCCCAATATGTACCACTCAGGGAAAACTTACCTGCTCCAAAGATCAATAGCAGCTTCTAACTAATGGCCATGCTGCGGTCTGTCAAGGAATGAGTGCAATATCGTTATAAAGACTAGGGATGTGTGCAATCATAATGTCTGGAAGATCGGTGCCATTATTTAGTATGAATATGGAGATTATCTCTGAAAGTTAAGTGTTCCCTGAGCGGTATATACTGTATTGTCACATACTATATTCCTGACACTGGAGTGGCGTATAAACTTACTTAGTGTATAGTGTGAGGTCTGGGGTCTGCCAATATGTGGCTGGTTTTCTGACTGTTTCGGATAACATGATACATGATTTGTTTTTTGTCTAGTCTCACTTGAATATAGGTCAATATTAAATAGTCTCCTGATGAGTCGCCTTTGGTGAGGACGATGAAACCCGTAGAAATGAGAGGCTTGGAGAGTGAGTGTGTATACGTCACCTCACCCTATATACTGAACTGTGGGGTACATGTTTTTTCTATTAGTCACCTTCTGACTAACCTTCAGGGGGTGAATTATGGGTATAGTTGTACATTTGAAATTAATAAAGTTTAGTTTTATCCTTTTGTCAGTGAATCTTCTAATCAAGGGATCATTTTATATATAATTATATCTTATTACTATTTTTTTCTCAGTGAACTCATTCCTCATGTTTGGCCTCATTAAAATAAAAACACTCATACTGCGCTGGCGTGCCGGCTCCACTTCAGCGGTGTCGAGACTCACTGTCCCGGGGCTTATGTGAGGTTGTTACATCACACGAGCCCTGCACCCGATCAGCGGCAGCTTCACTGTTCCTTCCTTCGGACATAATGAACATGACCAGGAAGCCGGGGCCGCGGCTGCTCTCTGCATCATGATGCTTGATTTGTCAGAAGGTGGGGACAGTAACGTCAGCGCTGATTGGGCACAGGGCTCACATGACGTAAAAACCTCAGAAGAGCCCCAAGAACACAAGCGCCAACACCAGTGAAACGGCGCCACCATGGGAGGTTGGTATGAGGATTTTTATTTTAACAGGACCAAACATGAGGAATGAGAAGGGCTTGTCCAACTAGTTGTCAACCTTTATAAACATCAAATATCCCACACAGGGAAAAGCCATTATTATACCTAGAGGGTGAGAAATGAATTACAGGAAAATCGTATTTTGTTGACCTTCAAAAATAACTCAGACGGGGAGAACCTATATATAATATTGACAAATTGTATAAAAACATGATGCGCGCGATGTGCGTTCAAGGTGAGAATATTATATGGGAGTTTTATAGGATAAACCAAACACCAACAGAAAGTAAACGACCCAAAACAAACATTTATCAGTAAAAATAACTCCTCTTTATTAGGTAATGTATAAAAGAACATACAATTAAAAACCCCTTTTTAACAGTTTAACCCCTTAACCACCAGAGGTGTTTTTGGTTTTGCATTTTCATTTTTTGATCACCTTCCTCCTAGAGCCATATCTTTTTTTTAATCATTATTTTTCAGCCAAAATGGCCGTGTGAGGGCTTGTTTTTTGAGGCACAAGTTGTACTTTTGAACAACACCATTGGTTTTAACATAACATGTACTGGAAAACAAGAAAAAAAAATAAGTTTGGTGAAATTGCAAAAAAAAAGTGCAATCCCACAGTTGTGTTTTTTTTTTTTTACCATGTTCACTAAATACTGAAACTGAGCTGCCGTTATGATTCTCCAGGTCATTCTGAGTTCATAGACACCAAACATGTTTAGGTTCTTTTTTATTGAGGCGATGGAAAAAAATTCCAAGTTTGTTGGAAATTTTTTAGGTTGGGTGAGGGCTTATTTTTTGCGTGCTGAGCTGATGTTTTTAATGATACCATTTTGGTGCAGATACGATCTTTTGATTGCCCGTTATTCATTTTAATGCAATCTTGTGGCTACTAAAAAAAGTAATTCTGGCGTTTTGACTTTTTTCGTTATGCTGTTTAGCGATGACGTTAATTCTTTTCTCATATTGATAGATTGGGCGATTCTGAACACGGCGATACCTAATATGTGTATGTTTGATTTTTTTATTGTTTCATTTTTCAATTGAGGCGAAAGGGGGAGTGATTTGAACTTTTATTTATTTATTTATTTTTGTGTTACTTTTGGCATTGTGAAGACAATAAACATTGTATCTTAATTATCCAGACGACTATTTTTAGCAAACGAAGAATAATAGAATGTTATCTGTATGTTGGCTTTCAAATTTAAGTGTTGATTTCTGGTTGGTCAAGAAAACAGACTTTTGTTTGTACAAGCCAGTAATATTAACTTTTATTGTGGCTTATCCTTGATCACTAGTGATGTTTGCTGATATGCTAATTATGCATTGTGCTATGGAGCCAGTTTGTTGACCTCTAAAGCAGAGAGGGAAAAACTATGCAAATAGTTTAAATAATAAGTTATGCTACTTGATCTTGTCTCCATTCGTACCCTCTATGTAAATACTGAATGAGGGACACTTGTTAAGTCTAAAAATAGGTTGCATGCCTCTGTATAAAGAGACTGAGAGAGAGAAACAGCCAGAGAGATTCTGCCAAGACATCCATACATATCAAAAGGACCAGAGACAGGACAGCAGCCATTTTACATCATGGCTCCATCACGAGGAACACAGAGCTATTATTCTACAATAAACAACCTAGGGGTTTTCGGCCTCAGTTGGAAGAATACAGATCTGCTATATTGGCCATCACTGAACCATGGATACAATTGAAGAAGCCAGGTTGTGGTTCTCGGCTCAACTGGCCTTTACCTTGTATGGACTTAATGGGCTGTCATCTTCCTACACTTGTTGTTGCCTCCTCTCTGTACATGCCACAAGTGGAGTAATTGATCCTGGAAGATGAAGCCAGGTTGTGGTCCTTGGATCAACTGGCCTTGTATGGACTGAATGGACTGTCAGCTTCCTACTCTAGTCGTTGCCTTCTCTCTGTGTGTGTGCCACAGGTGAGGTAGCGACCGTGGAAGATCTAAAGTCACAGCAGCCATTATCCCGGCGAGTCAGTAGAAGGGCGAGACTCTGTAATGTGCACCATCTTGGGTATTTTGCTGGGACTGTTCTATGTGTTACCTGCCTGTTTTGTACTTCAATAAAGCATTGCCACACTGCTATACCCTCACCCTGTGTTGTCTGAGTAGCTTTTTGCCCATGTTAAAAGGAATGCGGGTGCGGCGGGACGATCCCTGATCCATGCAGTTTCGGCTAGGCCCCAGACCCCCCCTTCCCCCATGTGTCCACAGACATGCTTCAATAGTTTCCTTGGGAGACTAGAAGCTGTCATAACCCGATCGACTGTGCTACATACAGGCGATGATTAGATTGCCTGTATGTAGCAGACTTGATCACTTGCTATGAGTGCCATCCACCAGGCGATGCTCATGGCAATCCGTCAGTGACAGCCACAGAGGTCTGCTGGAGACCACTGGTTGTGATACCAACCCATCGGTGAACCGTGCCGGATGTGGGCTCAGCGCCGGACCCCACCTCAAAGGGAGGGGAGTCCGACATCGGCATACGTTTACTTCTTATGTCAGAAAGGCATTACAGGGGATTGTTTTAGCAGAGACAAGTAGTAATCAATCATGTATACATGCAAATAATTACAAAAATACACAGCTTAATAATAATTTTCCAGTACACGTACAAAGCAAACAAAAGAGCGGCACTGACCCGCAATCCAAAATTCAATGAGAACTCTTAGTGGGGATCACAGATGTAACTCCTTACTGCGCCAAAACATTTGACCTCGGGTGCTCCTCCTTAGAAACAAAGTCCGTAATCCATATAGTCTTTATGAGAAAAGATGATGAGGGCACTCACCGGTCTTCTGTAAAATCACTTCTTTATTGACAACGTTACATCCAGAGAAAGGTGGAGGCCGGGGGAGAGAGGGAGCAGGGGAGGACGACGGCCGTTTCGCGCTTGTCCTGCGCTTCTACGGGGCTTTTTTCATCCACCTGCTCACACTCTCTAAAATAATTATCAACGTCCACCCGGCCTGCTTATAATCCCGCTCTGGGAACTGCGGCTGAGAGTTCCATCTGTTCCATAATGAGTTGATTAACTCCCACAAAAGTCATTCAAATGGTTGGTTCTGAAGGGACGTGCTCACCTCAAAGCAGATAAGTCTCCAATACACGTACAAAGCAAACAAAAGAGCGGCACTGACCCGCAATCCAAAATTCAATGAGAACTCTTAGTGGGGATCACAGATGTAACTCCTTACTGCGCCAAAACATTTGACCTCGGGTGCTCCTCCTTAGAAACAAAGTCCGTAATCCATATAGTCTTTATGAGAAAAGATGATGAGGGCACTCACCGGTCTTCTGTAAAATCACTTCTTTATTGACAACGTTACATCCAGAGAAAGGTGGAGGCCGGGGGAGAGAGGGAGCAGGGGAGGACGACAGCCGTTTCGCGCTTGTTCTGCGCTTCTACGCGCAGGACAAGCGCGAAACGGCCGTCGTCCTCCCCTGCTCCCTCTCTTCCCCGGCCTCCACCTTTCTCTGGATGTAACGTTGTCAATAAAGAAGTGATTTTACAGAAGACCGGTGAGTGCCCTCATCATCTTTTCTCATAAAGACTATATTAATAATAATTTTATTTATATAGCGCCAACATATTCCCCAGCACTTTACATTATAGAGGAGACTTGCACAGACAATAGACATTACAGCATAACAGAAATCACAGTTCAAAACAGATATCAAGAGGAGTGAGGGCCCTGCTGCTCCCAAGCTTACAAACTATGAGGAAAATAGGGAGACACGAGAGGTGGATGGTAACAATTGCTTTCGTTGTTCGGACCAGCCATAGTGTAAGGCTCGGGTGTTCATGTAAAGCTGCATGAACCAGTTAACAGCCTAAGTATGTAACAGTACAGACACAGAGGGCTATTAACTGCATAAATTGTATGAGAACATGATGCGAGGAACCTGATTATGGTTTACATTTTTTAATGGGCCACCCAGGGTAGTTAGGTTAATGCGTTGAGGCGGTAGGCCAGTCTGAACAAATGCATTTTTAGGACACGCTTAAAACTATGGGGATTGGGGATTAATCGTATTAACCTGGGTAGTGCATTCCAAAGAATTGGCGCAACATGTGAAAAGTCTTGGGAGATTGGAGTGGGAGGTTCTGATTATTGAGGATGCTAACCTGAGGTCAGCAGAACGGAGAGCACAGGTAGGGTGGTAGACTGAGACCAGGGAGGAGCTGTAGGGTGGTGCTGAGCCATGGAGGGCACGGGTAGGGTGGTAGACTGAGACCAGAGAGGAGATGTAGGGTGGTGCTGAGCCATGGAGTGCTTTGTAAATGAGGGTAATAGTTTTGTACTGGATTCTGGAGTGGATGGGTAGCCAGTGTAATGACTGGCACAAGGTAGAGGCATCGGTGTAACGGTTGGTGAGGAATATGATCCTGGCTGCAGCATTCAGGACAGATTGGAGCGGGGAGAGTTTGGTAAGAGGGAGGCCGATTAGTAGAGAGTTACAATAGTCCAGATGGGAATGAATAATTGAAACAAGTAAGAGTTTTTGCAGAGTCAAAAGTAAGAAAAGGGCGGATTCTAGAAATGTTTTTGAGGTGCAGATAACAAGAGCGAGCCAGTGATCAGATGTGGGGAGTGAAGGAAAGCTCGGAATCAAGTATGAGCCCAAGGCAGCGGGCATGTTGCTTGGGAGTAATGATTGCGCCTGCATGTTGCCGAGGTCCGATATCCCGCCTCTCAGTGTGTTCTGATTTATTCACTCTGCGGGGCGGGATCTCGGGTCTCGGCTACACGCAGGCGCGAGATGAATACATCAGGTGATGTGAGTTGAATGGCAGAGCAAAACGGCTCATGCCCGAAAAAGGAAAGCACAGCGCAGGCACCGGGTACATGACTGAAGACAGAGGATACGGCGCCCGGCGCACTGAGGGGCTGACTGATGGCTGGGAGGCGGTTGAGTCCAGGGGAAAAGACATACCCCCTGGACAGACTAAAGGTATGGCGTGAAAATTATAAAAATTAATATTGCAGCATTACAAGGGAGCACAAAACGAAGTCACCTTCACAGAATGCAACCTTAGTGCTGCACAAGGTGGCTCTTTTACTTAAAAACGCCAGGGGGGTGACAGGTTCCCTTTAAGTGCACCATACAGTTGTGCTCAAAAGTTTACATACCCCAGCAGAATTGTTGCTTTCTTGGCTTTTTTCAGAGAATATTGATAACACCAAACCTCTTTCTCCACTCATGGTTAGTGGCTGGGTGAAGCCATTTGTTGTCAAACTATTGTGTTTTCTCTTTTTAACCCCTACAAGACCCTGCCCTCTTTAGTTTTTTTTTTTTAGTTTTTGCGCTTTAGTTTTTGCTCCCCTTCTTCCCAGAGCCATAACTTTTATATTTTTCAGTCAATATGGCCATGTGAGGGCTTGTTTTTTTGCAGGACCAGTTGTGCTTTTGAACGACATCATTGGTTTTACCGTTTTGTGTACTAGAAAATGGTGAAAAAATTAAAAGTGTGGTGAAATTACAAAAAAATGTTAAATTTCACAACTTTTTTTTTTTTTCTTTTACCATGGTCACCAAATGCTAAAACTGACCTGCCATTATGATTCTCCAGGTCATTACTAGTTCATGGACACCAAACATGTCTGGGTTCTTTTTTATTTAAGTAGTGAAAAAAAAATCCAGAGTTTGCTAAAAAAAAAAAAAATTGCCCCATTTTCCGAGACCTCTAGCGCCTCCATTTTTCATGATCTCGGGTTGGGCGAGAGCTTATTTTTCACGAGCCGAGCTGATGTTTTTATTGATACCGTTTTGGTGCCAATATGATGTTTTGATCGCTCGTTATTGCATTTTAATGCAATGTCGCGGCGACCAAAAAACGTAATTCTGACGTTTTGACTTTTTTCTTGTTACGCTGTATAGCGATCAGGTTAATCCTTTTTTCCAGGTCACCACCTGATAGCACCATAGAGGACGTCCTTCTTATCCATAGTGGGACAGGAAACCACGAGAGTTTAAAAGGACCCTCCCCATTCCACCCTCCAGTGTTTTTCCTGTCCCACTATGGATGGGAACGACGAGAGATTCGCCTGTCCCGTGCAGAGAGTGTGGATCGGGGGGGCTCGGCCTCTTCCTTCCCACTGTGTGTCCTCTGTATTGCTGACACCCAAGTAATCGGGTCCCTCAGCAGCACCAGTGCAGCGCTGCTCCTGGTGGAAGGGTCGCTTCCCCCTGGAGGGGCTCTCGACCCGGGATGAAGCCCCCTGATGTACCTGCATATTCGTCCTGCAAGGACGCTCCCTCCGCAGGCGGATCCGTCGGTGGCAGGCATCTGGGAACGCTGGAGCGTTCAGAGATGCCGGGCGGCGACTCACTTCCAGTTCACTGCTGCTGTGTGCGTCACTTCTGGGTTGCGGCCGGCAGCAGGGGCGGTCATCCTCTTCACTCCTGTGTTAGGAGTTCCAGGACAAGAAAACAAAAGGATAAAAAAGGTACGTGCGGTTCGCAGTAGGGCAGCAGAGGCAGCGGAGATATGGAGGATTCAAACCCCGTAGCTGCAGCCAGCACGGAGGTGGTTACCCAGGCACATGTGAGTTCCCTCTTTGAGGTGTGCTCCCTACAGCCCCTATTAAAGATACCATCAGCGGTCTTTTTGTCTGTTTTAGGGGCGTCCCTCATCCGGAGATAGGAAAGCTGGCAGGACTAAGAGATGCCCTATATGTGCCACAAAGCTTACCGTCTCATGGCAGAAGCCTCTCTGCGAGTCCTGCATGGCTCGTATTGTAGGGGAGGAGCAGGCCTCCCTACTAACAAGCATGAGAGCCATGGTTAGAGAAGAAGTGCAGGCTTCAATTTCTAATTTATCTGCTCCCCAGTCGATCCAGTCTGATGTCCAGGATCCTCCCAGGTCCAGGAAAAGACAGAGGGAGTCGGATCTGTCAACTGAAGACAGTTCCTTCGAGTCTGATGTGGAGGAAGTGTGCAGAGACCCTCATAAGGGGAAAAAGTACTTGTTCTCCTCTGATGATATCGATGAGCTTCTGGGTGCGGTGAGACAGACTATGCAGATCGAGGAGCCTTCAACCACTCAGTCTATCCAAGATGAGATGTTCGGAGGGCTCCGTTCACAAACATCAAAGGTCTTCCCGGTTAATGCCCATATTTGGTGAGTCCGAGCTGCCAGGCTCTGACTTTGCTCGCAGTTGCAGCCGTTAAAATCTCTTCATCACCTCTTCCCGCAGCTCAATGATTTTAGAAGAGTGGGAAGAGGCAGAGAAGAGGATATCCATTCCGAGAGACTTTAGGCTACGTCTTCCTTTTGACCCTGAAGAGGTTAAGGATTGGGAAGATATACCGAAAATCGACATCCCACTTGCGAAGGTGTCTAAGAGAACTGCCATACCCTTTGAGGACTCCTCGAACTTGAAGGAGCCTATGGACAGGAAGGCAGATGGTTTCCTAAAGAGAGCTTGGGAGAGTTCGGCTGCAGTAATCCGCACAAATATAGCGGCAACATCTGTGGCAAGAGCTATGCATCTATGGGTTGACGATTTGAAGGATCAATTGTCGGCCAAGGCCTCTAGGGAGTCTATTGTAAATACTATCCCTTTACTAAAACTAGCAACAGGGTTTCTGGCAGACGCTACTGCAGAATCTGTCAGGTTCACAGCGAGAGGCCAGTCATTATCAAATGCAGCCCGAAGGGCTATATGGTTAAAGAGCTGGTCAGGGGATGTCCATTCAAAGAACAAATTATGTTCCATTCCCTTTTCAGGAGGCAGAGTCTTTGGGCCTGTAATAGACGACATTCTGGAAAAAGCTTCTGATGAAAAGAAGGGATTTCCAGAAGAGAAAAAGAAAAGCCCTTTCGTAGGCCCTATTACAGTCAAAGATCAGACTATAGGGGTAAGGGTAAACAAGGGAGATGGAGCTACCAGAAAGGGGGAGAAAATAGGAACCGAAATAGAGATCCAGGTCCCTCAAACCCTAGGTCAAAGTTCCGGAGGAAATGATGCCATCAGGATAGGGGGACGGTTGCTGAACTACCTGGGGGAGTGGGAGAAAATTACCACCAAGTCCGTGGGTCCTTCAGGTTATATCTCAGGGGTACAGGATAGAATTCGACTCCCTTCCCCCAGAAAGATATTTCGTATCCAATGCCCGTCTCTCTTCAGCCTCTCCAATGTGGTCGGACGTACAGGATCTCCTCCGGATGGAGGCGATATCTCCTGTTCCTCCTCACCAAATGGGAACAGGCCACTACTCGGGTCTCTTTTCTATAAAGAAACCTTCAGGAGAATCTCGAACCATTATAAATCTCAAGCCTCTAAACAGATGGCTACAGTACAAAAGGTTCAAGATGGAGTCCATCTGCTACACAATTCCCCTATTAGGAAAGGACGTGGTAATGTGCACTTTGGACTTAAAAAGTGCTTATTACCACGTGCCAATATTTCCACATCACCAAAGGTACCTGAGATTTTTTAAAATAAATTTTTTAAAATAAAAATAGATTTTACACTGTCATTGTTCCCGGTCTTTGCCTGTAAAATGACAGCGTCATGATACACCTGTATAAGTCTCTAGTGAAGCAGTACACACTGTTTTTTAGCATTGCTGTTTCCTCTGATTGTTGGCTCTTGTGAACAGAGCCCGTGCTACTTGGTTGTGATGAAGTGACCGAGGGCAAGTTCGCCCATGTATATCCATGATCTGGCCCAGCAAAACTTCCACACTCAGATTCCATTTTAACAAACGTATCTTTACTGTTATACATTTTTCCTTAACACAGTGGAACACAGTAATAAACAATGCAAAATATGCCTATCCACAGAAATAACGTGTAATACAAACTGTCCCTCACTTTCCCTATCCACACGTTACCAGTCTCTTTGCTCCAGAAGGTTATCTTCCCACGTCGCAGGCCTGTCACTGCAGGGGGACGCTCCAGCCGAAGAGAAAAACAACAGGGATTAAACAAAATTCCGTCTCTCAGGTCCAAACTGTAGTCCTTGGGGTACGGCAGGTAGGGGTGGAATGTTCGGCCTCTCAACAGAGGACCCGCTTACAGTTCGTGGGTTCAGGATCTGTGGAGATGTCACCGCTGAGTGCTCTGCAGTGTGGGAGCTGGGAACAATCTGGAAGTCAGCTTTCAAGAGAGGGGAATCGTCCAGGCAATCTCCTATGTCGCATCTACAGGAGGGCACCAGCATACACAGACTTCTCTCTGCACAGAGAAGTTTCCCGGGCTCTTCTTCTTCTCTCTCTCCTTCCTGGTCACATGACATAACAGGGGGGAGTTTTGCAAATACAGTTTGTTTCCCTGTAATCACATTCGGCATAGGTACAACTTCTGGCCACACGGGGGCAGTGTCTGTCACAGATTCTATGTCAATGATCACAGAACAGTCAGAGCCGGCCAGCTCATTACACGCCCCCCCACTTGAAGGTTGGCAGTCCCTGTCAACGACTGACTCCAGGGCGGCGATGGCTGTGGAGGTTGTAGTACCCGGCTGTGAAGAGGGCCACACATATTGGTCTCTGTAGGACTGTCCCAGGTGCACTCCTGCATTGGTCCTAGCTGTCCGCCTAACGGGTGCTAATCTCTCTCCCCGATCAGTCACTCCACTCTCCGCCCCAGTCGGTAAGTCAGTCGAGGAGGTAAGGGGTTCAGACGCGTCAGTCAGGCGAGCAGGGGTAGGTATGTCTTCTACCTCTACATCCCCGGTGTCGGTGTCTCCCACAGTATTAGTGACATCGGTCTCTCTAGGCATTATAGGAGGGGAGTCAGGCTGAGAACGACAGGGGCGCAACATGTTACGGTGCAGGGTGCGGAGGCTGCCGCTGTCTTCGCCTTGTACTTGATAGACGGGGCCATCAGGGTACGGGTGTCCAATTATTCGATAGACTTCGGTCTCCCACTTGGGCCGGAGTTTTCCTTGTGGTTTCTTTATACGAACTAGGACTAGTTGACCCACACTCAGTAGGTCTTCTTGTACTGGAAGTGGATCAGCGTGGACCTGGTCCTGGATCTGCTGTTCCACCAGCCGGTAGACAGTTTCCATCCTTTGACGGTGTGCTTGTAGCCAGGAAGGATAGGTACCACAGGTGTCTTCATCAGAGTTAGACAGGTGTAGCTCATGGATGCCTTTGCCTGGGCGGCCAAACAGGAGGGTGTAAGGCGTGTATCCGGTGACAGAATGGACTTGATTGTTATAGGCCCACAGCAGTTCTGGGAGGAATCGAGGCCAGTCGGGCTTTTTGTCTTCTGCTAAGGTTCGGATCAGTTGTAAGAGAGTCCGGTTGAAACGTTCACACGCGCCATTCCCTTGTGGATGATACGGGGTGGTCCTGGACTTCTTGATTCCATACATCTGCTGAAGTTCTTCAATGACTCGCCCTTCGAAACACGCCCCCTGATCAGAGTGTAGCCGTTCCGGACACCCGTAGACCTGAACGAAGTGCTGACAGATGGCCTGTGCAGCTGATTCGGCAGTCTGGTCTTTGGTAGCAACAGCGACGGCGAATTTCGTGAAGTGGTCCACCATCACCAGACAGTACTGGTAGCCACTATTCGCCGTTCCGATCAACAGATAGTCCACCATCAACAACTCGAGGGGCCTGGATGTGCTAATGGTCTGGACGGGTGCACGCTGATCAGTAGACTTGTGGAGTTCACATGTACGACAGCTTAGGCAGACGTTTTCAACCAGCTTACGGAGTCCTGGGCAAAAAATGAATTGCTGGGTCCACCGGAGGGTCTTGTCTATGCCGAAGTGGCCGTTCCTTCTGTGGGCTTCAGCCACCATCTCATGGGCTAGCTGCACCGGGACGACAATCTGCAAACACTCTTCCAGCATATGGGATAAAAGGGCCCTGCGATACAAGACTCCATCCTTCACGATCAGCCGATCCCATTGGGCAAGTAGGGCAGAGGCCCTGGTTGATAGTCGGGCTCTTACTTCGGAGGGTGGTTTCTCTTGTGTCTTCATGTACTGTTTCAGTAAGACATGTTCAGGGTCTTGATCTTGAAGCTTGGCCCATTCTTGTTGGGACAGGGGGGACCCCACTACGGCTTCGATCCCACCTACAGCATACTGGCGGCTATCTTCTATTTGTTTAGCTAGCCGGGCAAAGTCGGGCAGTTCATCTCCCTCCAACTCTTCATCCCGGTTCCCCACTGGTGGGGATGATGTCACTCTGGAAAGGCTGTCAGCATTCTGATTCTCCTTCCCCGCTCTGTATTTAATTTTGTATTGGAATCTAGAGAGCCTTGCCATCCAGCGCTGTTCCATTGCCCCTAGTTTGGCATTTTCTAGGTGGGCAAGAGGATTGTTGTCTGTCACGACCAGCACCTCCGCCCCTGTCAGGTAGCCAGCAAACTTCTCTGTCATAGCCCAGGTCAGGGCCAGGAGTTCCAGGTGGAAAGAGCTGTAGTTGACGAGGTTCTTTTCGGTATCCCGGAGGGATCTACTGGCATAGGCTATTACGCGTTCCTTGTTATCTTGGACTTGGGAGAGGACCGCCCCGAGACCTTGAAGGCTGGCGTCGGTGTATAACTGGAACGGCAAGGTGTAGTCTGCAAATGCCAGAATAGGGGGTGATGTCAGAGCAGCTTGAAGCGCCCGGAAGGATTTTTCTTGGTCGGGCCCCCAGCTGATGCGTCGTCCTCTGGGACTGTTCGCGGTCCCTCGGAGGGTCTCATGCAGTGGTTCCGCAAGCCGGGCAAAGTCCTTGACAAATCGGCGGTAATAGCCCGCTAGCCCCAGGAAAGCCTGAACCTCTTTGATGGTAGTTGGTTGTGGCCACTCTCGGACAGCTGCTATCTTCTCTGGAGAGGGTTGGACACCTTCGGCTGAGATCCGGTGTCCCAGGTAATCGATCTCCTGCTGGAATAGACGGCACTTGCTGGGCTTCAACTTCAAGCCGTGTTTCTTCAAGCGCTGGAACACTTTGCCAAGCTTGTGAAGGTAATCCTCAAAGGTGGCGGAGTATACCACGATGTCATCAAGGTATATCAGCGTGAATTCGAAGTTGAAATCTCCCAGACAGCGTTCCATCAGTCTCTGAAAGGTCCCTGGTGCGTTACTCAAGCCGAATGGCATCCGGTCAAACTCGTACAGGCCCATGGGAAGGATGAAGGCGGTCTTTTCTCTGTCCTTCTCACTCATGGGGACCTGCCAATATCCACTGGCCAAGTCTAGAGATGAAAAATATTTGGCCTTTTTCAGGGCGGTCAGTGACTCTTCGATCTGGGGGAGTGGATAGGAGTCCCAGATCGTGCAAGCGTTCAGCCGACGGTAGTCTACGCAAAATCTCAGGGATCCATCTTTCTTTTTGACTATCACCACGGGTGCAGCCCATGGGCTCTGGCTTTCCCGCACCACTCCGGCATGTAGCATAGATTCTAAGAGGCTTTTCACCTCCTGGTATTGTTGAGGTGGTATTTGTCGGTACCTCTCGCGAATAGGGGCAGCATCACCCGTGGGAATCTCGTGTTGGATACTGGTGGTGTACCCGAAGTCAGTGTCATGCTTTGCAAAGGAGTCTTGGTGTTCTCGCAGTAGTTTCTCCATTTGAGACACTTCCTGTTTGGTGTACTGGGACGGGTCCAGTTGCACTTTTTCCAGTAGCTTTCGCCCAATGTCTTCATCATCTGCTTGAGCATTTATGGCTGAGACAGTTACCGTCCGGCCATCTTCTGTAGACGGGGTGAATTGTAAGGGTCCCATGGGGTTCACTTCTGTGGGTAGAGCATATACTCTGGCAAGTTGCGTGCCAGCCTCGAGAGCTACACCTACGTCTGCGGTGTTGTTTAGCCTGACAGGGACTCTTCCATTCCTCACGACTGCTAGGGTGCGGGCGACTAGTGGGTTTAGCTTACCCCCACTTGGAGCCCTCGGTTCGATTAACACTTCAACTCCTTCAAGTTGTCGGTTGGTGTTAAGAGGCAGGGAAATGACTGTCTCTTTTTCAGCGGGCAAAGTAATCCGGGTACAGCGGGGCACTTTAATGGCTGCTAGGGGTAGTTGTTCCTTTGCCATCTGTTGAAGCCCAACGGTCCGGATTACGCGCTGGAACGCCAGACGAGTCGGTTTATGTTTGGTAACTTTCTGCCAGTACTTGGGCCCTTTTCTTTTCAACAGCATAAGATCCAGGTCTTTCAAGATATTCATTCCGATTATTACTGGAGTCTCGGAGCCGAAGCCTTCCTTGACAATGACGATTCCTCGTTTCCCTAGGTCTTGTCCGCAGGCCTTCGTATCCATCCAGGCGACTCCGGTTACTGGAATGGGTAGGTTATTAGCCGCAATTATCTTAATGGTGGTATCTGGATCACAAGCAGTTCTTGGTTTGAGGTACTTTTCATAAAACTGTTCAGAGATCGTGGTCACTTGCGACCCAGTGTCCATCAATCCTTGTACTGCAACTCCCTCCAGAATAACTTCAAGTGTAGGACTACTCGAGGCAAGAGTACTCCGTTGCTGGCTCTGTTTTTCTACACCCCATTCTCTGTCCCCCCCTGCTGCTCGAGCCTCAGCTGCAGGGGTGTCTAGTTTAACGGCGGCCATTGTGGTGAGACCTGGCGTGGCGGCTCTGCTCGTGGATGTAGCTGATATTCTGTTCGCTGTGGTAACTGATGGTTTGTTCGTTGAGGACAACGATTTGCCCTATGACGGGGGTCACCACATGACCAACACGGTCCCGCGGGACGGCTAGGTTGCATCCGCTGGTCTCTCTGCCGTTCTAGTGTTAACTGTGACACCTGTTGCTGTAAATCTGCTACCATCTGTTTCAGCTCCTCGGTGTCACTGTTGGGCTGTTTAATGTCTAATATGGATCTGCACGCAGCGCTTTGAGTCTCCACATCCATGATGGGTCCCCTAGAACGTTCTATGGCTTCCTGCTTGACTTCAGCGAAGGTGAGAGTCGGCGTCATCCGAATCAAGTCCTGTAGCGTACGGTTAAGATACTGGTCTCTCAGCCCTATAACGAATTGGTCTCTCAGTACCAGGTCACGAGGAGCTATAGTAGCCAGTTGTTCCCCTTTTGCACAGACTTGTTCAAGGAGTACCTGAAGGGCATTTGCATACTGGGGAATGTCTTCCCATTCAAGCTGTGTCCGTCTGAAGAACAGGTATCGCAGTGTTCCCTGGTACGTAGTAGGTCCATAGGTCTTTTCCAGCACCCGCACCAAATCCTCTAACACACGCTGCCCCCTGACCGTCTCCAGTCTGACTGTCGTCCATGCCTCCCCCTCTAGTGTCAGTACCGCCATTTCTGCCAAGGTCTTAGGGTCAATATTATACATTTCTCCCAGTATCCGCACTTGTTCCGCCCACTCTGGTACGGGGTAGTTTCGCCCGCCAAATTTCCTGACCTGGTTTACAATGGACACCGGCGGCGGTTTCTGACTGTATACTGGGCCTGGGTGGGAATCTTGCTGGGCACAGATCCTGCCGACTACGCCAGATGAAGTGACCGAGGGCAAGGCCGCCCATGCATATCCATGATCTGGCCCAGCAAAACCTCCACACTCAGATTCCATTTTAACAAACGTATCTTTACTGTTATACATTTTTCCTTAACACAGCGGAACACAGTAATAAACAATGCAAAATATGCCTATCCACAGAAATAACGTGTAATACAAACTGTCCCTCACTTTCCCTATCCACACGTTACCAGTCTCTTTGCTCCAGAAGGTTATCTTCCCACGTCGCAGGCCTGTCACTGCAGGGGGACGCTCCAGCCGAAGAGAAAAACAACAGGGATTAAACAAAATTCTGTCTCTCAGGTCCAAACTGTAGTCCTTGGGGTACGGCAGGTAGGGGTGGAATGTTCGGCCTCTCAACAGAGGACCCGCTTACAGTTCGTGGGTTCAGGATCTGTGAAGATGTCACCGCTGAGTGCTCTGCAGTGTGGGAGCTGGGAACAATCTGGATGCCAGCTTCCAAGAGAGGGGAATCGTCCAGGCAATCTCCTATGTCGCATCTACAGGAGGACGCCAGCATACACAGACTTCTCTCTGCACAGAGAAGTTTCCCGGGCTCTTCTTCTTCTCTCTCTCCTTCCTGGTCACATGACATAACAGGGGGGAGTTTTGCAAATACAGTTTGTTTCCCTGTAATCACATTTGGCATAGGTACAACTTCTGGCCACACGGGGGCAGTGTCTGTCACAGATTCTATGTCAATGATCACAGAACAGTCAGAGCCGGCCAGCTCATTACAGTAGCAGCAGCACGTTCAGAACATACGCTAACGGGCTGCTGTTAACGCAAGTGCCGACATTTACATCGCTCTGGTAGCTCTATCTGCGCTAGTAGTGACGGACCCTGAGACGCTGTAGCCCGTGTCCCAGGGTCCGTCACTCAATGACGCTGTAGCCCGCGTCCCAGGGTCCGTCACTCAATGACGCTGCAGCCCGCGTCCCAGGGTCCGTCACTCAATGACGGCACTTCCCTAGCTAACATCCATTGTGGGTGTGTGCCAGTGATGCGTCCAACATTGGAGTCAATGGCGGCCGTAACGGACTACGTTACACTGTGTTATGCCGCTCTGTAACGTCTAACGGACACCACTAACACAATGTGAACCCGGCCTAACCTGTGTTACTGTGTAATATTTGCCGTTTTTTGTACACGTCCTTTCTGAATTAGTAAGTGCTGTGCTATATGTTGGTGCTGTATAAAATTGTAATTCATAACAATAATGGCCTGCTGCAAGCACTGTGCTAAGGCTGCTTTCACACTAGCATCGGTGCGGGGCCGTCACTATGCGTCGGCCCGATGTACCGACGCACGTTGTGAAAGAGATGAACAACGGGGGCAGCGGAGGCAGTCTTACAACACATCCGCTGCCCATTGTGA